>NW_019942679.1:74583-79583 GCF_002910315.2 Salvelinus sp. IW2-2015
TGGTCATGGTAACTGTTGTGGAGTGTCTATCGGTCAGTAGTGTCGGTAGTTTATGTCATGGTGTATCGTAGTTGGATGGTCATGGTGTGTAGGCTCTTATGTCAGTCGTGTTCCGGTAGTGTTATGTCTGGTTGTTAGTGTTAGTCGTGTTTATGTGTCATGGTGTGCTGCGTAGTTTATGGTCATGGGTGTGGTAGTGTTATGGTTCCTGTGTATGTTATGGTCAGGCGTGTAGTTTATGGCTCATGGTGTCGTAATGGTGTGGTGTGTGGTTCAGGTTATGGTCAGGATGGTCAAATGGATCTGTGGTAGTGTTATGCGTCATGTGATCGGTAGTGTTATTGTGTCCATGTGTGTGTTAGTGTTATGGTCAGGTAGGTAGTGTTATGGTCATGGTGTTGTAGTGTTGTTATGTCATGGTGTGGGTAGTGTTATGGTCATGGTGTGGTAGTGTTATGGTCTTTGGTAGTGGGTAGTGTTATGGCATGTGTGGTAGTGTTATGGTCCATTGTGTGTGGTAGTTGTATGGTCATGGTGTGGTAGTGTTATGTCATGTGTTTTTTTGGAGTGTTATGGTCATGGGTAGTGGTAGTGTTAGGGTCTGGGTGTGGTAGGTTTATGGTATTGTTCATGGTGTGGTAGTGTTATGGTCATGGGTGTTTGTGTAGTGTTATGGTCATGTGTGGTAGTGTTATGGTCATGGTTGGTAGTGTTGGTATGGTCTGGGTGTGGTATGTCGTTATGGTCATGTGTGTATGTGGTAGTGTTATGGTCATGGTTGGTGTTGTAGTTTATGGTCATGGTGTGTAGTGTTTGGCAGGGTGTGGTAGTGTTATGGTCATGGTGTGGTTAGTGTGGTCATGGTGTGGTAGTGTTATGGTCATGGTTGTGTAGTTTATGTCTGGTGTGTGTAGTGTTATGGTCATGTGTGTAGTGTTATGTCATGGTTGTAGTGGGTAGTTTATGGTCTTGGTGTTATGGTATGCATGGTTAGTGTTATGTCATGGTGTGTAGTGTTATGGTCCATTGGTGGTTAGTGTTAGTCTTGGTCATGGTGTGGTAGTGTTCATGGTCATTGGTGTGGTAGTGTTATGGGTCATGGTGGGTGTTGGTAGTGTCATGGTCATGGTGTTTGTATGTTATGGTCATTGTGTAGTTGATGGTTATGGTCATGCGTGTGGGTAGTTGTTTATGGTCATGTGTGGTAGTGTTATGGTCATGGTGTGGTAGTGTATGGTCAGTGTGGTGTGTTATGGTCATTGGTGTGGTAGTGTGATGGTCTTGGTATGTGGTATCGTTATGGTCATGGCTTGTAGCTAGTTTATGGTCCATGGTGGAAGTGTTATGGTATGTATGGTCATGGTGTGGCAGTGTCTTATGGTCATTGTCGTGGGGGAGTGTGATGGTCTGTGGTCATGGCTGTGGTAGTGTTATGGTCATGGTTGTAGTGTTATGGTCATGGTGTGGAGTTTGGTCAGGTTGTAGTGTTATGGTCATGGATGTGTAGGTTTGGTCATGGTACTGGTGTGTGGTATGGTGTATTGTCTGTCATGGTGTGGTAGTGTTATGGTCATGGTGTTGTATGTGTTATGGTCATGGTGTGGTTAGCTGTGTATGGTCTGTGCGTCAGTTCTTGTCTGTGGTAGTGTTATCGGTCATGGTTGAAGGTTATGATTGGTGTGTAGTGTTATGTCATGGTGTGGTAGTGGTTATGGTCATGTTGTGTAGTGTTATGGTCATGGTGTAGTTATGGTCATGTTGGTAGTGTTATGTCATGGTGTGGTAGTGTTATGGTCATGGTGTGGTGTTTATGTCATGTGTGGTAGTGTATGGTCATTGTGGTAGTGTTATGGTCAGTTGGTGTTGGTAGTGTTATGGTCATGGTGTGGTAGTGTGTATGGTCATGGTGGTAGTGTTATGTCATGGTGTGGTAGTTTTCATGGGTCATGGATTGTATCGGTAGTGTTATGGTCATGGTCATGGGTGTGTAGTTTATGTCATGGTGTAGTGTTATGGTCTGGTGGTGGTTATGGTCATGGTGTGTAGTGTTATGGTCATGGTGTAGTAGTGTTATGGTCTTGGTGTGTGTAGTGTTATGGTCATGGTGTGGTAGTGTTATGGTCATGGTGTGTTAGTGTTATGGTCATGGTGTGGTAGTGTTATGGTCATGGTGTTGTAGTGTTTATGGTCATTGGTATGGTAGTGTTATGGTCATGGGTGTGGTAGTGTTATGGTCATTGTATTGGTGTGTAGTTTATGGTTCTGGGCTGTGGTAGTGTTATGGTCATGGTGTGTAGTGTTATGTCATGGTTGGTAGTTTATGGTCATGGTGTGGTAGTGTATGGTCATGGTCATGTGGGTAGTGTTATGGTCATGTGAGTGTGGTAGTGTTGATTGTCATGGTACGGTAGTGTTATGCCATGGTGTGGTAGTGTTATGGTCATGTTGTAGTGTGATGTCATGGTGTGGTAGTGTTAGTCATGGTGTGGTAGTGTTATGGTCGGGTGTGTTAGTGTTATGGTCATGCGTGTGGTAGTTATGGTCATGGTTGTGGTAGTGTTGGTCTTGGTCATTGGTGTGTTATGTTGTGGTCATGTGTTGTAGTGTTATGGTCATGGTGTGGTAGTGTATGGTCTTGTCATGGTGTGGTAGTGTTATGGTCATTGTGTGTGGTAGTGTATGTTCATGGTGTGTGGGGGTAGTGTCATGGTCATTGGTGTTGTAGTGTTATGGTCATGTGTGGTAGCTGATGGTCTTGGTCCATGGTGTGTAGTGTTATGGTAGTGTGTAGTGTTATGTCATGGTGTGGTAGTGTTATGCGTCATGGTGTGTAGTAGTGTTCATGGTCATTGTGTGGTAGTGTGATGGTCTTCGGTCATTGAGGATGGTCGGTAGTGTTATGCTGTATGGTGTGGTAGTCTTATGGTCCATGGTGTCGGCGGTAGTGTTTAATGGTCATGGTCAATGTCTGTGGTAGTGTTATGGTCATGCTGTGGTAGTGTGATGGCTCTTGGTCATGTGTGTAGCTAGTGTTATGGTCATGTGTGTAGTGTTATGGTCTGGTTGGTAGTTCTGGTAAGGTGTTTAGTGTTATGGTCCATGGTGTCGTAGGTTTTTGTCAGGGTTGTGTAGTGTCATGGTCATGGTTGTGGTGAGTGTTCCATGGTCATGGTGTGGTAGTGTATGGTCATGGTGTTGTAGTGTTATGGTCATGGTGTGGTGTGTGACTGGTTTGTCATGGTGTGGTAGTGTGTATGTCATGGTGTTGAAGTGTTATGATGATGTGTGGAGTGTATGGTCATGGTGTGGTAGTTTCATGTCATGGTTGTCTGTGTAGTGTTATGGTCATGGTGTGGTAGTGCGTATGTCATGGTTGGTAGTTGTTATGGTCATGGTGTGGTAGTGTTATGGTCATGGTGGTAGCTGAGTCTGTGTTTATGGTCATGGTTTGGTAGTGTTATGGTTGTTGGTCATGGTCATGGTGTGGTAGTGGTTATGGTCATGGGGTGGTAGTGTCATGGTTGGTTATGTTAGTCGTGGTATGGTCATGGTTCGTGGGTAGTGTTATGGTCATGGTCTGTGGTAGTGTTATGCTCTGTGGTAGTGGGTCAGTGTTGCATGGTCATGGTGTGGTAGTGTTATGGTCATGGTGTGGTAGTGTTATGGTCTGGGTGGAGTAGTTTTGTCATGGTCATGGTGTGGTAGCTGGTTATGGTCAGTGTCGTAGTGTTGATTGCATGGTCTGTGGTTAGTCTAGTGCTAGTTCGTTGTTTTGGCTCATTTGGCTGTGGTAGTGTATGGTCATGGTGCTGCGCCAGTGTTATGTCTTGGTGTTGATGTATGCATGTGGCTGTGGTACGTGTTTATGGTCCTGGCAACTGAAGTGATGGTAGCTGTTATGGTCATGGTGTGGTAGTGTATGGTCATGGTGGGGTAGTGTTATCGCGGTCATGGTGTGTCGTGTTATGGTCATGCGTGTTGTAGTGTTATGTTCATCGCGCGTGTGGCGTAGTGTTATGGTCATGGTGTGTTAGTTTTATGGTCATGTATGGGTGTGGTAGTGTTGTCGACCCGTCATCGGTGTGGTTAGTGCTTAATGGTTCTCGCCGGCTGTCGTAGTGTCCGATGGTCATGACATCGCTCCTCTTTGTGCGCATGGTGTGGTAGTGTTATGGTCATGGTGTGGTAGTGTTATGGTCATGGTGTGGTAGTGTTATGCTCATGCTGTAGTAACAGGGGTAGTGTTATGGTCATGGTGTAGTAACAGGGGTAGTGTTATGGTCATGGTGTAGTAGCAGGGGTAGTGTTAACGCAGCAGGGGTAGTGTTAACGTTTTTAGCAAGTTAAAATGCAAGATTAACTTCAGCAAAAAATTAGGAAATGTAGCTGGCTACTTTCTTTCTATGGTAAATATAATAAATATGATGGCCATTAATTGTACCTTGCTATTTTATTGTAGGCTAATTTACTTGTGTGGCTGCTAGCTAAATAGCGTTGRACTTCTGTTGTCGTCAGATGAAAGCCAAGCTATTTTCTGCTGAATGTTTAGTATTAATACATTTTTTGTGAAGTAATACTAGAGTTGCACGTACTTTATCACTCTATTGACTCTATTGACAAAAATATATATTGTTGCCTTTCAAATAAAACACAGGTGAAATGGTTTAAAACACAGCTTTTTTGATTGTCTGTGTTTTGAAAATGCAGATTTCTGAAAGCTAAAGTGACCCCGGGGAGACACTATGTATTGTGGTTGCCAGGTGACATGGTAGCTGGCTTGTGGTTGTCAGGGGACATGGTAGCTGGCTCGCTGGAAGCCAGGGTGAGGTAAGGACAGTCCAGTGGATGAGGCTGTTGAGAGCACAGACGACCTGACTACTACATTACCTGTTGTAGGGAGACTTCACTGGAGGGGAGATAATGATCGATTGGAATGCACGGCAGTTGGTTACCCAACACTATTACTTTACATAACTCCAAACACTCATCATTTATCTGTT
>NW_019942679.1:84583-89004 GCF_002910315.2 Salvelinus sp. IW2-2015
TTAATTGGTTAATGTTGCATACATAGACTGTCATGTTTAGTTTTTTTTTTATCTGAGCGATAGATCTCGGCATGCATTTTGACTCAGAAAGTGATCTTGACTCAGAAAAGGTTAGTAACCACTGGTCTACTGGGTGAATTGCCACAGGGCCTAGATGTGAGATGTGAATGGCTCCATCTTCTCTGTAGTATGTTTGATTAGCACGTCAACATGATGCCAGCTGACATTCATCCACAGAGAGACACAGAGCTAGCCTGGCGAGCCTCACATTGTTTCTTCACATGACATTAGAGTCAGGTCGTATGATGTGGCTGGTAGATTAATCAGTCGGGCAGGGAAGAGCACAGTGGCAGACTGACTGGGAATGACCATACAAATGTGCTCGAGGGATCTAATGGATTTGAATGAAGTTCGATGTGATACAAGGAGTTGAGTGATTTGATTGTGACATGATTCGAAATGAGGAACTGACTGTTTTGAATGAGGTTTATATGAGGTCTTTGTGATATGAGTTGATATGAGGGCTATGTGATATGAGTTGATATGAGGGCTATGTGYTATGAGTTGATATGAGGGCTACGTGATATGAGTTGATATGAGTTGATATGAGGGCTATGTGATATGAGTTGATATGAGGGCTATGTGATATGAGTTGATATGAGGGCTATGTGATYTGAGTTGATATGAGGGCTATGTGATATGAGTTGACATGAGGGCTATGTGATATAAGTTGACATGAGTTTAGAGTTGATCGGAGGAAGCACTATCTGTTCAATCATGTGTTGACGGGACAGACCAAACATGCTGCCTGGTTACTGCCTGGTTTTTGCCTATTTACTGCCTGATTACTGCCTGTTACCACCTGATTACTGCCTGGTTATTGCATGGTTAGTGCCTGGTTACTGCCTGATTACTGTCTAGTAACTGCTTGGTTACTCCCTTGTTACTATCTAGTGACTATCTGGTTACTGCCTGGTAACTGTCTAGTTACGCCCTGGTTACTGCCTGTTGACTACCTGGTGACTYCCTGGTTTCTGCCTGGTTACCGCCTGGTGACTGCCCGATTACTGCCTGTTACTACCTGGTTACTGCATGATTATTGCATGGTTACTGCCTGGTTACTGTCTAGTAACTGCTTGGTTACTGCCTGGTTACTATCCAGTGACTAACTGGTTACTGCCTGGTTACTGTCTAGTTACGCGCTGGTTATGCTGGTGACTACTGGTTACTGCCTGGTGTGCCTGATTACTGCCTGTTACTACCCCTGGTTACTGCATGATTATTGCCTGGTAACTGCTTCGGTTACAACACACACACACACACACACACAACACACACACACACACACACACCACACCACACACACACCACACACACACACCACACACACACACACACACACAACACACACACACACACACCACCACACACACCACCAGGACTCTTCACATAGGGACTGGGGAAGACGGTGGTTTTAATGGGGGGTCAGCACATCTCACAACATCCTCTGTAGTTGTGGAGAAAAACAAAGGGAGGGAATGTGAGAGAAAAAAGGTATGAGAAAGAGAGAGAGAGGGAGAGAAGAGAGCGAGAGAGAGAGAGAGAGAGAGAGAGAGAGAGAGAGAGAGAGAGAGAGAGAGAGATAGAGAGAGAGAGAGAGAGAGAGAGAGAGAGAGAGAGAGAGAGAGAGATGCAGCTTGGTGTATTGCATCCCATCTTGTTAGCCCAGATGATTTCTGCGCGTTCTCGATCGCACCATAAAAGAATGCGGAGGGTATGCTTTGTGCTTAAAGGAAAAGTCTCCCGGAGTTATAGCCTTTATTAAAGCACTGACATACGTCTCTTATATATGTGGGGACTCTTCCTCTCCCGGAGACATTTTCTTTTCTAAATAAACTGTCATGGCAGTGTTAATATATGTGTGGGTCCTCATGAGCGAATAAAAAAAAAAAGAACTTGGGCCGGCGGTGATATAAAACATGGATATTGCGCTGGGATTGGTAATTGTATTTTAGTATCTTGGAGTAGAACAAATGTGTTTCTCCTGGCTGTGCTAATGTGATAAAGGGAAAATTGGGTCTGTTCATCGAGCTTTCCTGAGATGGGGGACAGGGAAGAGAGAGCGAGAGAGAGAGAGAGAAGGAGAGAGAGAGAGAGAGAGAGAAGAGAGAGACTGTGTGAAGAACAACACCAATTGTAAAACAACCATGATTTATGCTTATTTATTTAATTTGTATCCATTTGTACATTGTTACACACTGATATTATACTATAAACATTTGTAGATGTTTTAGTGTTTTGAAACTTCTGTATGTGGTAATGTTTGACTGTGATTTGTAATTGTTATTTACTTTTGTATAATTCTACCTCACTGCTTTGGCATGTTAACACGATGTTTCCCATCGGCCATAAAGCCCCTTGATGGAATGTGAATTGATTGAATTGAGAGAGAGAGAGAGAGAGAGGGATGGAGGGAGAGAGAGAGGCCTTGGCTGCTTTCTTGCCTCTATTACCTCCTTGACGCGTCAATGCCCACTTGTGACTATTTCCATTCTCTCTCTCTCTCGCATCTTTTTTCTCACATCAAATCAAGTGTATTGGTGTGTAAGCCAGATTTGCAAGATGTTATTTGCAGGTTGCAGCGAAATGCCTTGGTTTCTCGCTCCAACAGTGCAGTGTATCGATAATAAAAACAATACACACATAATCAGAAAAATTTAAAATATAAGTTATATGATCAGAGATAGTACATATCGTAGAAGCGGGTCTCTCTCTCAGTTTCTCTCTCTCTCCCCTCTCTTAACAATCTCTCTCCTTCCTCTCCCCTGTCTCTACTCTCTCTCCCTTCCTCTCCCCTCTCACTACCTCTCTTCTCTCTCCCTCTCTCCCTCTCTCATCTCCTTCCCCTCTCTCTACCCTCTCCCTCTCCCTCTACATACACTTCTTCTCCCGCTCCCCTTTTCTATTCTACTCCCTCTTCCTCAACTCTCCTTCCCGTCTCTCTTTCTACCGCTCTCTCTCTCCTTCTCCCTCCTCTACCTCTCTCTTCTTCCCTTCTCTCCTTCTCTCCCTCCTCTCTACCTCGTCTTCTCTTTCCCCCGTTCTCTCCCTCTCCTTCTACCGTCTCTCTTCATTGTATCCATATCTTTCTCCTCCCTCCTCCCTCTCGTTTCAGGACAGTGAATTTCACTTGTTCTTCTTGGCCCCTGCCCGTGCATGTAAAGTAAAATGTTGATAATGTAATCAAATTACCAAAGGAAAACATTTCTGTTCATTAATTGATTAAGAGTCAGTCACATAGAGACGACGAGACAGGACCGTTACAATAAAACACTGAGAGGATTAGAGTGTGCGTGCGCTCGTTAGCCCTCATCCAGCATCAGCCGAGTGCCTCAGCAAGGAGGATCTATCCTGATATCTCCGTTCCCTCCATCCTTCCTCCCTTCCATCCCTTCTTCTCTGTTGAGTGTGTTCTCTCCGCTTCTGAAGTCTCTCCGGCCCCTGGAAATGAGAGGTGTTATCAGTGAGTGGTGTGTGTCATTCACAGTGGGGAGAGGATGGTGTGGCGGGAGCGGGGTGGGGTGGGGGGGGGTGCCCTTCTTTATGAGCTGGGTCAGGGGCGGCAGCGGGGGCTTGTTTAGAGTGTCAGAGACACAGGCCTCTCTATCCAGAGTTTGTGTGTGTTGCGCGTGACATGTGTGTGTGTGTGTGTGTGTGTGTGTGTGTGTGTGTATCTGTGTACGTGCATGTGGCTGTCAGAGGCCTCTATTGAATTCATGTCATCTGCAGGGCAGCAGGAAAGGGCATCTATTCTAATGTTGCTCAGTCCTAATACCCACTAATATCAAACATCCTAATGGAAATCTTAAGCTTTCCACCTGTTCCCGGCCTGTTTGCACAGTCATGTATTTACACATTGTCGGCTGAATGCATTCATTGGATAAGACCGTGTGCTAGCTGACGTCAATGTAAATGTACAATAATATCCTTCCTCTGTGAGGAGAGAAAACGAATATACTAATGTAGAATAGATATGACTTAAACCTCCACTGTATATCTTCTGTGGTGCCTCTAACTCATTTAAAGATTTAGGACTTGACCCATGCTTGTAAATACCTTATGAATTATCATGAATGTCTGTAATGTTAACAATCCTTATGGGAAAACCCATTATTGAATCAAATCTCACCTAAAAGCACAGAGACCGTAGCTAACTAGGAGATGTCAGAGGTCTGAAACAGTCCGTCTACAGGTGTAACATTCACACAGCACGAACAGGCCTATCATTCACACTGACGTTAAGCCTCTGCTTGAGTTACGACCTTAATGTCACTTCATCAGGTTTCACAATCTCTCTCTCTGGCTCTCTCTGGCTCTCTCTGGCTCTCTCTGGCTCTCTCTGGCTCTCTCTGGCTCTCTCT
>NW_019942679.1:91940-98101 GCF_002910315.2 Salvelinus sp. IW2-2015
ATTTATAGAGGGTGGATTAGATGAGGGCTGGGTCTAGTCATGCTATAAATTGGTGGTGTAGTGAGCTGGGTTCTAGTCAGGCTAGGATGGTGGTGTAGATGAGGCTGGGTCTAGTCATGTTATAGATGGTGGTGTAGATGAGGCTGGGTCTAGTCAGGTTATAGATGGTGGGTAGATGAGGCTGGGTCTAGTCATGTTATAGATTGTGGTGTAGAATGAGCTGGGTCTAGTCAGAAGATGGTGGGTAGATGAGCTGGGTCTAGTCATGCTATGATGTGGTGTAGATGAGCTGGGTCTAGTCAGGGTATAGATGGTGGTGTAGATGAGGCTGGGTCTAGTCATGTTATTGTGATGTTGGGTAGATGAGGCTGGGTCTAGTCAGGTTATCAGATGGTGGTGTAGATGAGGCTGGGTCTAGTCATGTTACTAGATGGTGGGGTAGATGAGGATGGGTCTAGTCAGGCTACAGATGGTGGTGTAGATGAGGCTGGTCTAGTCAGGCTACAGATGGTGGTGTAGATAAGCTGGGTCTAGTCAGGCTACGGATGTGTGGTAGATGAAGCTGGGTCTAGTCAGGCTAAACAGATGGTGGTGTAGATGAGGCTGGTCTAGTCAGGGCTACGGATGGTGGGGTAGATGAGGCTGGGTCTAGTCAGGCTATAGATGGTGGTGTAGATGAGCTGGGTCTAGTCAGCTACGGATGGTGGGGTAGATGAGGCTGGGTCTAGTCAGGCTACAGATGGTGGTGTAGATTGAGGCTGGGTCTAGTCAGGCTACGATGGTGGTAGATGAGGCTGGTCTAGTCAGGCTACAGTGTGGTAGTAGATGGGCTGGGTCTAGTCAGGCTACGGATGGTGGTGGTAATGAGGCTGGGTCTTAGTCAGGCTATAGATGGTGCTAGTTGTAGATGAGGCTGGGTCTAGTCAGGCTACAGGATGGTGAGGTAGATGAGGCTGGGTCTAGTCATGCTATAGATGGTGGTGTAGATGAGGCTGGGTCTAGTCAGGCTAGGGATGGTGGGTAGTAGGCTGGGTCTAGTCAGGCTACGGATGGTGGGTAGATAAGGCTGGTAGTCAGGTACGATGGCTGGGGTAGAGCTGCCTAGTCATGCTATAGATGGTGGTGTAGATGAGGCTGGGTCTAGTCAGGCTAGGGATGGTGGGGTAGATAAGGCTGGTCTAGTCAGCTACGGATGGTGGGTAGATAAGCTGGGCTAGTCATGCTATAGATGGTGGTGGTAGATGAGCTGGGTCTAGTCATGCATACAGAGGTGGTGTAGATGAGGCTGGGTTAGTCAGGCTAGGATGTGGTGGTAGATACAGCTGGGTCTAGTCAGGCTACGGGATGGTGGGTAGATAGGCTGGGCCTAGTCATGCTATAGATGGCTGATGGTGGTGTAGATGAGGCTGGGTCTAGTCAGGCTAGGGATGGTGGGGTAGATAAGGCTGGGTCTAGTCAGGCTACGGATGGTGGGGTAGATAAGGCTGGGCCTAGTCATGCTATAGATGGTGGTGTAGATAAGGCTGGGTCTAGTCATGCTATAGATGGTGGTGTAGATGAGGCTGGGTCTAGTCATGTTATAGATGATTCAGATGACCATCCTACCCATGCTAGATTACGGAGACCTAATTTATAGATCGGCAGGTAAGGGTGCTCTCGAGCGGCTAGATGTTCTTTACCATTCGGCCATCAGGTTTGCCACCAATGCTACTTATAGGACACATCACTGCACTCTATACTCCTCTGTAAACTGGTCATCTCTGTATACCCATCGCAAGACCCACTGGTTGATGCTTATATATAAAACCCTCTTAGGCCTCACTCCCCCCTATCTGAGATATCTACTGCACCCCTCATCCTCCACATACAACACCCGTTCTGCCAGTCACATTCTGTTAAAGGTCCCCAAAGCACACACATCCCTGGGTTGCTCCTCTTTTCAGTTCACTGCAGCTAGCGACTGGAATGAGCTGCAACAAACACTCAAACTGGACAGTTTTATCTCAATCTCTTCATTCAAAGACTCAATCATGGACACTCTTACTGACAGTTGTGGCTGCTTTGTGTGATGTTGTCACGTTCGCCGTAAGGATTGGACCAAGGTGCAGCGTGGTAGGCGTACATTTWATTTWATTTAAATGAACACCGAACAAAAACAACAAAATACAGACCGAAACGTGAAGCTACTGGTGTGCACACAGGCAACTATCTGTAGACAAGATCCCACGAAACACAAAGGAGAAATGGCTGCCTAAGTATGATCCCCAATCAGAGACAACGATAAACAGCTGTCTCTGATTGGAAACCATACCAGGCCAACATAAACCATTAAACACCTAGTCACTATCACGCCCCAACCAACAGACAATAAACAGCTCTCTATGGTCAGGGCGTGACAGATGTGTTGTTGTCTCTACCTTCTTGCCCTTTGTGCTGTTGCCTGTGCCCAATAATGTTTGTACCATGTTTTGTGCTACTACCATGTTGTATTTCTACCATGTTGTTGTCATGTTGTGTTGCTTCCATGCTGTGTTGTCATGTGTTGCTGCAATGCTATGTTGTTGTATTAGGTCTGTCTTTATGTAGTGTTGTGTTGTCTCTCTTGTTGTGATGTGTGTTATGTCCTATATTTATATGTTATTTATTATATATATTTTTTATTTAGTCCCAGCCCCCGTCCCCACAGGAGGCCTTTTGGCTTTTGGTAGGCCGTCATTGTAAATAAGAATTTGTTCCTAACTGACTTGCTTAGTTAAATAAAGGTTAAAGACCTACCACTTCGCAACTGAGCCGTTGTTGCTCCTAGACGTTTCCACTTCACAATTACAGCACTTACAGGTGACCGGTGCAGCTCTAACAGGGCAGGAATTTGACAAACCGACTTGTTGGAAAGGTGGCATCCTATGAGGGTGCCATGTTGAAAGTCACTGAGCTCTTCAGTAAGGCCATTCTACTGCCAATGTTTGCCTACGGATATTGCATGGCTGTGTGCTCAATTTTATACACCTGTCAGCAACGGATGTTGCTGAAATAGAAAATCCTAGAAAAAATCCACGCACAACACACACACACACACACACACACACACACACACACACACACACACACACACACACACACACACACACACACACACACACACACACACACACCACACACACACACACACACCACACACACACCAACACACACACACACACACAACAGTGAAGGAAGACTGGTGAGAGGGGACAGGTGAGAAGGAAGACTGTGGAGAGGACAGGAGAGAAGGAAGACTGGTGAGAGAGGACAGGTGAGAAGGAAGACTGGTGAGAGAGGACATGATGAAGGAAGACTGGTAGAGGACAGTAAGAAGGAAGATGTGAGAGAGGACATTATGGGAAGGAAGACTGGTGAGAGAGGACAGGTGAGAAGGAAGACTGGTGAGAGAGAGCAGGTGAAGATGGGACTGGTAGAGGGGACAGGTGGAGGAAGACTGGTGAGAGGGGACAGGTGAAGGAGACGAATGGTGGGAGAGTGGGACAGCGGTGAAGGAAGAACTGGTGAGAGGGGACAGGTGGAAGGAAGACTGGTGAGAGGGACAGGTAAGGAAGACTTGTGAGAGGGGACAGGTAGGAAGGAAGACTGGTGGAGAGAAGACATGTGGAAGGAAGACTGGTGAGAGGGGACAGGTGGAGGAAAGAGATTGAGAGAAGAACGGTGAAGGGATGACTGGTGAGAGGAGGACAGGGTGAAGAAGCTGGTGAGAGGGGACAGTGAAGGAAGACTGGTGAGAGGGACAGGGGGAAGGAAGGACTGGTGAAAGAGGGACAGTGGAAGGGAAGAGAGCTGGTGAGAGGGGACAGGTAGGAAGGGAAGGCTGTGGGAGTAGGGACAGTGAAGGAAGACTGGGTGAGAGGGGACATGGTGGAAGGACTGGTGAGAGGGACAGGTAAGGAGACTGGTGAGAGGGGACCAGGGAAGTGAAGACTGTGAGAGGGGACAGGTGGAGGAAGACTGGTTGAGAGGGACAGGTGAAGGAAGACTGGTGAGAGGGACAGTAGAAGGAAGACTGGTGAAAAGACATGTGGAAGGAAGACTGGTGAGAGGGACAGGTGGAGAGAATGTGAGAGAAGACATGTGGAGGAAATGGTGAGAGGACAGTTGAAGGAAGAACTGGTTCTACGTGCCTGGGGTAGTTTATGACAGTCATAAACCTCTTCCCCCCTCCCGTACCTCTTTCCCCCTCCCCCGGTTCCTCTTCCTACTGATGTGACATAAGAAAACCCTGGTTAACATAGATTCTGGGAACATCAGAATGGGGGGAAATGAACTATATTTGGTAATCCGACCAACTGAACATATGCGGTGTACTTAAGGTATATTATGTCAGTTCGGGTGCCCTCGACACATTCTCATCAATGATAGAATGACATAAACTCTACTGTGGAAAGTCTAAACATCAGAGGTATCGGATTCACATGGAATATTGTGTTTAATTCAAATGTTTGAATATGACATTATTTGGAGAGATGAAATGTAATTTTAGCTTCCAAATGAGAGATTTGGGTTTTCATAAGTTGGGCCTCTGCTCAACCAGTGGCCCGCCCCTGTGAGAGACATGGGTAATAAACTTTTCAGACACACCCCTCTCCCTCCACTATATAAAGCCATTGACAAAAATATAACTTTCTGTTCCGGGTACATAGGATGACGATCCGATGTCAGAATGGTTCAGATAATAACTACAGAACGAAGCCAACATCAGCATGAACTTTGGTTGTGAATGGTATGAACTTTGAACTCGTATTCACTACAGAAGTGATACCTCCTAGCCGTTGAGTTAGCAACAGCTGCTACAAACGCAGGTTAGGAACGACAGTCAGAGTATCCCGTCTACTACACAACGACGTTACTACGACAGTGACCACCAAGACATTCTTCAAAGGACAGAGGACTCGTTTGGCAATACGGTCTTCCATCTACCACCAACCTACTGAAGCGCAGCTCAGAGGAAATATTATTGCATTTTCCTTTTCCAAATGGGCGGTAATTTAGAATGCATAAGATACTGTATTTAGCGATAGCACAGCTTCGCCTCTGTTCCAGTCTCCCGCTCTTTCACTAAAATCCAGCCCCCTTTCCTTTGTGTAACAAGCTGTCATATCTTCCTCCCGCTAGGGACGTTTTCCTTTAGACGGCAATTGTAATCAATCAACAATCAATCATCAAATTTATTATATATAGCCCTTCGTACATCAGCTAATATCTCGAAGTGCTGTACAGACACCCAGCCTAAAACCCCAAACAGCTAGTAATGCAGGTGTAGAAGCACGGTGCTAGGAAAAACTCCCTAGAAAGGCCAAAACCTAGGAAGAAACCTAGAGAGGAACCAGCTATGAGGGGTGGCCAGTCCTCTTCTGGCTGTGCCGGGTGGAGATTATAACAGAACTATGCCAAGATGTTCAAAAATGTTCATAAGTGACAAGCATGGTCAAATAATAATCATGAATAATTTTCAGTTTGGCTTTTCATAGCGATCATCAAGAGTTGAAAAACAACAGGTCTGGGACAGGTGGCGTCCATAACCGCAGGCAGAACAGCTGAAACTGGAATAGCAGCAAGGCCAGGCGGACTGGGACAGCAAGGAGTCACCACCGGCGGCAGTCCCGACGCATGGTCCTAGGGCCCAGGTCCTCCGAGAGAAAGAAAGAGAGAAGGAGAAAATTAGAGAGACCAAGATTTTCAAAATTTCCATAAATGACAAGCATGTGTCAAATAATAATCAGAGATAAATCTCAGTTGGCTTTTCATAGCCGATCATTAAGAGTTGAAAACAGCAGGTCTGGGACAGGTAGGGGTTCCATAACCGCAGGCAGAACATTGAAACTGGAATAGCAGCAAGGCCAGGCGGACTGGGACAGCAAGGAGTCACCACGGCCGGTATCCGACGTATGGTCCTAGGGCTCAGGTCCTCCGAGAGAAAGAAAGAGAGAAGGAGAAAATTAGAGAGAGCCAAATTTTCAAAATGTTCATAAATGACAAGCATGGTCAAATAATAATCAGGAATAAATCTCAGTTGGCTTTTCATAGCGATCATTAAGAGTTGAAAACAGCAGGTCTGGACAAGTAGGGGTCCGTAACCACAGCAGAACAGTTGAAACTGAACTCTCTTCTTTTGT
>NW_019942679.1:98126-102828 GCF_002910315.2 Salvelinus sp. IW2-2015
GATGTTCTGAACAAGACAAATCCACGCACAACACACACACACACACACACACACACACACACACCACCACACACACACACACACACCACACACACACACACAACACACACACACAACACACCCACACACACACACCACACAACACACACACACACCACACACCACCCACAACCAGGTGGAAGCGAAGACTGTGAGAGGCGGACAGGGAGAAGGACAGACTGGTGAGAACGAGGACAGGAGAGAAGGAACTGGTGAGAGAGGACAGGTGAGAAGGAAGACTGTGAGAGAGGGACAATATGGAAGGAAGACTGGTGAGAGGACAGGTAGAAGGAAGACTGGTGAGAGAGGACATGATGCGGGGTAAGGGAAGATCTGTGAGAAGAGGACAGGTGAGAAGGAAGACTGTGAGAGAGGACAGGTGGAAGGATGACTGGTGAGAGGGGACAGGTGGGAGGAAGACTGGTCGAGAGGGGACAGGTAGGGAAGGAAGGACTGTGAGAGGTGGCACAGCTGAAGGGAAAAGACTGGTGAGAGGGGACAGGTGGAAGGAAGACTGTGAGAGGGACAGGTGTAAGAAGACTTGTGAGAGGGGACACGGTAGGAAGGAACTGGTTGAGAGAAGACATGTGGAAGGAAGACTGGTGAGAGGGGACAGGTGGAGGGAAGAGAATCTGAGAGAAGAATAGGTGGAAAGGCATGACTGGTGAGAGAGAGGACAGGCTGAAGGAAGGCTGGTGAGAGGGGGACAGGTAGGAAGGCAAGACTGGTGAGAGGGACAGGTGAAGGAAGACTGGTGAAGAGAGGCAGGTGGAAGGGAAGGAGCTGGTGAGAGGGACAGGTAGGAAGGAAGGCTGTGAGAGGGGACAGCTGAAGGAAGACTGGTGAGAGGCGGGACGGAGGTGGAAGGAAGACTGGTGAGAGGGACAGGTGAAGGAAGACTGGTGAGAGGGCACAGGTGAAGGAAGACTGGTGAGAGGGGGGGAAAACCAAGGGTGGGGGGGAAGGAAGACTGGTGAGAGGGGACAGGTGAAGGAAGACTGGTGAGACGGGGGACAGGTAGGAAGGAAGACTGGTGAGAGAAGACATGTGGAAGGAAGACTGGTGAGAGGGGACAGGTGGAGAGAATGGTGAAGAAACATGTGGAAGGAAGAATGGTGAGAGGGACAAGTTGAAGGAGACTGGTGTCATGACGTTGGCCTGGGGTAGGTTTATGACAGTCATAAATACCCCTCTTTCCCCCCTCCCCGTACCTCTTTCCCCCCTCCCCCGTTCCTCTTCCCTACTGATGTGACATAAGAAAACCCCTTGGTTAACATAGATTCTGGGAACATCAGAGTGGGGGGAAATGAACTATATTTGGTAATCCGACCAACTGAACATATGCGGTGGTACTTAAGGTATATTATGTCAGTTCGGTTGCCCTCTGACACATTTCTCATCAATGATAGAATGACATAAAACTCTACTGTGGAAAGTCTAAACATCAGAGGTATCGGATTCACATGGAATTGTTGTTTAATTCAAATGTTTGAATATGACATTATTTGTGAAGAGATGAAATGTAATTTTAGCTTCCAAATGAGAGATTTGGGTTTTCATAAGTTTGGGCCTCTGCTCAACCAGTGGCCCGCCCCTGTGAAAGACATGGGTATAAAACTTTTCAGACACACCCCTCCCCTCACTATATAAAGCCATTGACAAAAATATAACTTTCTGTTCGGGTACATTAGGATGACGATCCGATGTCAGAATGGTTCAGATAATAACTACAGAACGAAGCCAACATCAGCATGAACTTTGGTTGTGAATGTATGAACTTTGAACTCGTATTCACTACAGAAGTGATACCTCCTAGCCGTTGAGTTAGCAACAGCTGCTACAAACGCAGGTTAGGAACGACAGTCAGAGTATCCCGTCTACTACACAACGACGTTACTACGACAGTGACCACCAGAGACATTCTTCAAAGGCAGAGGACTCGTTTGGCAATACGGTCTTCCATCTACCACCAACCTACTGAAGCGCAGCTCAGAGTAAATATTATTGCATTTTCCTTTTCCAAATGGGCGGTAATTTAGAATGCATAAGATACTGTATTTACGGATAGCACAGCTTCGCCTCTGTTCCAGTCTCCCGCTCTTTCACTAAAATCCAGCCCCCTTTCCTTTGTGTAACAAGCTGTCATATCTGTTTCCTCCCGCTAGGGACGTTTTCTTTATGACGGCAATTGTAATCAATCAATCAATCAATCATCAATTTTATTTTATATAGCCCTTCGTACATCAGCTAATATCTCGAAGTGCTGTACAGAACACCCAGCCTAAAACCCCAAACAGCTAGTAATGCAGGTGTAGAAGCACGGTGGCTAGGAAAAACTCCCTAGAAAGGCCAAAACCGAGAAGAAACCTAGAGAGGAACCAGGCTATGAGGGGTGGCCAGTCCTCTTCTGCGCTGTGCCGCGGTGGAGATTTATAACAGAACTATGCCAAGATGTTCAAAAATGTTCATAAGTGACAAGCATGGTCAAATAATAATCATGAATAATTTTCAGTTTGGCTTTTCATAGCGCATCATCAAGAGTTGAAAAACAACAGGTCTGGGACAGGTGGCGTTCCATAACCGCAGGCAGAACAGCTGAAACTGGAATAGCAGCAAGGCCAGGCGGACTGGGGACAGCAAGGAGTCACCACGGGCGGCAGTCCGACGCATGGTCCTAGGGCCCAGGTCCTCCGAGAGAAAGAAAGAGAGAAGGAGAAAATTAGAGAGAGCCAAGATTTTCAAAATTTCCATAAATGACAAGCATGGTCAAATAATAATCAGGAATAAATCTCAGTTGGCTTTTCATAGCCGATCATTAAGAGTTGAAAACAGCAGGTCTGGGACAGGTAGGGGTTCCATAACCGCAGGCAGAACAGTTGAAACTGGAATAGCAGCAAGGCCAGGCGGACTGGGGACAGCAAGGAGTCACCACGGCCGGTAGTCCCGACTATAGGTCCTAGGGCTCAGGTCCTCCGAGAGAAAGAAAGAGAGAAGGAGAAAATTAGAGAGAGCCAAGATTTTCAAAATGTTCATAAATGACAAGCATGGTCAAATAATAATCAGGAATAAATCTCAGTTGGCTTTTCATAGCCGATCATTAAGAGTTGAAACAGCAGGTCTGGGACAGGTAGGGTTCCGTAACCACAGGCAGAACAGTTGAAACTGGAATAGCAGCAAGGCCAGGCGGACTGGGGACAGCAAGGTGTCTCATGCCCGGTAGTCCTGACGTATGGTCCTAGGGCTCAGGTTCTCAGAGAGAAAGAAGAACGAGAGAATTAGAGAGAGCATACTTAAATTCACACAGGACCACTGGATAAGACAGGAGAAGTACTCCAGGTAACCAACTGACCCTAGCCCCCCGACACAAACTGCTGCAGCATAAATACTGGAGGCTGAGACAGGAGCGGTCAGGAGACACTGTGGCCCCATCCGAAGAAACCCCCGGACAGGGCCAAATAGGAAGGATATAACCCCACCCACTTTGCCAAAGCACAGCCCCCGCACCACTAGAGGGAAATCCTCGACCACCAACTTACAATCCTGAGACAAGGCCGAGTAATCAAGTTATGATTTAATTGTGTATGTGMGATTCTGTGTGATTAGTTAGGTATTTAGTAAATAAATAATTAAACCCAATTTTGTATTGCTGATTCAACTTGTTAGCCAGGATTCTTGCAGATAACCAAGAATTTACAACTTTCAGAATATGAGACTGAAGTAAGATGACGATTGATGTTGACTGCTATTGACGTAAAATATTACTAAATCTTTAAGGGTTTATTCGGAAGATAACAGCTCTATAAATATTATTTRGTGGTGTCCCTCTCTAGTTAATTACATTTACATGATTAGTTCAATCAGGTAATATTAATTACGGAGAAATTATTTTATAGAATAGTATGTCATAGCAATTAATCCGGCATAACCAAAGACACGACACTGGTGAGAGAGGACAYGTGGAAGGAAGACTGGTGAGAGAGGACAGGTAAAAGGAAGACTGGTGAGAGAGGACAGGTAGAAGGAAGACTGGTGAGAGAGGACAGGTGAGAAGGAAGACTGGTGAGAGGGGACAGCTGAGAGAACACATTAAAGCTTGAATCCTTAGTTGCTACATCCATTTTTGGACTTATAAATGAATGATTACAGTATACCCATTAATTATTGAAGAATATTTTTTAATTTTTAATTTTTATTTCACCTTTATTTAACCAGGTAGGCAAGTTGAGAACATTTACATTTTACATTTACATTTACATTTACAATTGCGACCTGGCCAAGATAAAGCAAAGCAGTTCAACACATACAACAACACAGAGTTACACATGGAGTAAAACAAAAATACAGTCAATAATACAGTAGAAAAATAAGTCTATATACAATGTTAGTAAATGAGGTGAGATAAGGGAGGTAAAGGCAAAAAAAGGCCATGGTGGCGAAGTAAATACAATATAGCAAGTTAAACACTGGAATGGTAGATTTGCAGTGGAAGAATGTGCAAAGTAGAAATAGAAATAATGGGGTGCAAAGGAGCAAAATAAATAAATAAATAAATAAATACAGTAGGGGAAGAGGTAGTTGCTTGGGCTAAATTATAGATGGGCTATGTACAGGTGCAGTAATCTGTGAGCTGCTCTGACAGCTGGTGCTTAAAGCTAGTGAGGGA
>NW_019942679.1:108833-117126 GCF_002910315.2 Salvelinus sp. IW2-2015
CAGCGAGCTGAGATAAGGGGGGACTTTACCTAGCAGGGTCTTGTAGATGACCTGGAGCCAGTGGGTTTGGCGACGAGTATGAAGCGAGGGCCAGCCAACGAGAGCGTACAGGTCCCAGTGGTGGGTAGTATATGGGGCTTTGGTAACAAAACGGATGGCACTGTGATAGACTGCATCCAATTTATTGAGTAGGGTATTGGAGGCTATTTTGTAAATGACATCGCCGAAGTCGAGGATCGGTAGGATGGTCAGTTGTACGAGGGTATGTTTGTATATAACTTATACATACAACTTATATTATGTATATAACTTATACATACCTCATGAGCTTACTGTAGTTCAACCGTCCTACCTCATCAGAACCCCAAAATATAAGCTTGTCTTACTCCAATGTTTGTAAACAATGTAAATGTAAACAAGCACTGTAAAGCCTCAAAACATGMGTTAAACGAAGATGTTAATATCATGGATGGTCAGTACTTGCKTTCATGGCTCTGTCTAAGAATTTGAGAGTGGGAACATTTATCCAGGCACACCCCTCAGCTGTTTACCAAAACAGAGGCAGGGTGGCGCTTTGTTATTGTTTCAACTAAGGATTCTAGCTTTAAAGAAGAAGAAGAAGAACAAACTCCTGACTCCTCAAAGGGTTTTTGAAGCAACAATAGTTTAAAAAAAGAGAATGAAGATCGCAAAGAAATGTCCAAAAAGTAAGAAGAGAGAAAAGAACATTTCCTAAAACTAACAAACGAGTGCTGGACGGGATTCAAAGGGGCTTGTGGCGCTAAGCAGGATGAAGCTCTTTCCAATTCATTTACATCACCTTGACAACGCCTCAGATCTCCACGCCCGCCATTGGCTGGTTAGAGATTCCGAGAGCGGCCCTTCCCTCTACCTCCTTCTCTTTCTCCGTCTCTCCCTCTCTTCGTCTCTGCCGTTTTCAATCAGCCGTCATGAAAGTGCGAGGCTTAAGTATCCTCCAGACAGGCAGGCAGTTGTCGAGCCGAGCGCCGCCTTTCCTTCATCCCCAAAGGTGTTTTGGGCCAGACTTATTTCCCTGCACCTTTTTCAACTCCTCTAAAGAGGCAAGGAGAGAAGAGGCGGATAGGAAACACAAACGTGAGAGAGAGAGAGAGAGAGAGAGGGAACGTGTTAGAAAGAAAGAGAGAGGGCCTTTATCTGTGCTACCGCAGCATACACTAACCAGAAAAAGTGGGAGAAGGGAATAGACGGAGGAGAAGATGGAGAGAGAGGGGACATTGAAGTTTTTAAGGTCTATAAACATGTTTTTCCAGAGTTTTGATCTGAAGGGAAGCAGTTGCTTTGACTGTGTCTGTGTTTTAATATTCATGGTCGGGGCGAGGAGTGATTTTGGTCAACAGGAAGCTCATTTGTGGCTGAGGTTTTAGCCTGAGGGGGATTCTGCTAGGGAAATGAACTGGAAGATTATCCGTATGTATAATTCATTCCTAGCATCTAACTGACTGGCAGACTGAACGCTGATTGCTCCTGGGCTACACTGTGATTGAGCAATACCTGCTAACACTTCTCACTCTCAGTCACAAACAAGAGCCCCACATGCTGTTAAATAATCCCTAACAGAGCTTGTATCAGGCCTGATAAAGGACCAGGCAAACTTTGTCAGTGAAACTTTCCACTTCACTGTATACAATTGAGTCTAAGGTGACATGAAGTCTCAAGCAAAGAGTTATGGAAAGTTCTGTTTGGCTGACAGAATAAATTGTGCATTCTAATTAGGCTAGTTCAGAGTAACAATGAGTTGTGTTTCGCTCACAGAGTAATGATGTGTTATAATTGGTCCACAGGTGCATGACAGGAGCGTCAGTCTCTTCCTGGATGGGCTGGAGGAGGACGGCACGCCTTTTGACAGTCGACCTCTGACCTCGCCCATCTCTGAAATCAGAACAGACAGTGCAATGAGGGTCAGACTGAGCTCTAATGGTAATGACAACATCAAACATGATGCATACATACAGTTGAAGTCGGAAGTTTACATACACTTAGGTTGGAGTTATTAAACTCGTTTTTCAACCACTCCACAAATGTCTTGTCAACAAACTATAGTTTGGGCAAGTTGGTTAGGACATCTGCTTTGTGCATGACGCAAGTCAGTTTTCCAACAATTGTTTACAGACAGATTATTTCACTTATAATTCACTGTATCACAATTCCAGTAGGTCAGAAGTTTATATACACTAAGTTGACTGTGCCTATAAACAGCTTGGACAATTCCAGAAAATTATGTCATGGCTTTAGAAGCTTCTGATAGACCAATTGACATAATTTGATTCAATTGGAGGTGTACCTGTGGATGTATTTCAAGGCCTACCTTCAAACTCAGTGCCTCTTTGCTTGACATCATGGGAAAATCAATTGACCTCCACAAGTCTGGTTCATCCTTGGGAGCAATTTCCAAACGCCTAAAAGTACCACGTTCATCTGTACAAACAATAGTGCGCAAGTATAAACACCATGGGACCACGCAGCCGTCATACCGCTCATGAAGGAGACGGTTCTGTCTCCTAGAGATCGAACGCACTTTGGTGCGAAAAGTGAAAATCAATCCCAGAACAACAGCAAAGACCTTGTGAGATGCTGGATGAAACAGGTACAAAAGTATCTATATCACAGTAAAGACGAGTCCTATATCGACATAACCTGAAGGCCACTCAGCAAGGAAGAAGCCACTCTCCAACCGCCATACAAAAGCTAGACTACGGTTTGCAAAGCATATAGGGACAAGATCGTATTTTTGGAGAAATGTCCTCTGGTCTGATGAAACAAAAATAGAACTGTTTGGCCATAATGACCATTGTTATGTTGCAAGCTGAAGAAACACATCCAAACTGTGAAGCACGGGGGTGGCAGCATCATGTTGCGGGGGTGCTTTGCTGCAGAGGGACTGGTGCACTTCACAAAATAGATGGCATGAGCAGGGGAAAATTATGTGGATATATTGAAGCAACATCTCAAAACATCAGTCAGGAAGTTTAAAGGCTTGGTTGCAAATAGGTCTTTCAATGGACAATGACCCCAAGCATACTTCCAAAGTTGTGGCAAAATGGCTTAAGGACAACAAAGTCAAGGTATTGGAGTGGCCATCACAAAGCCCTGACCTCAATCCTATAGAAAATTTGCGGGCAGAACTGAATGTGTGTGCGTGCAAGAGAGCCTACAAACCTGACTCAGTTACACCAGCTCTGTCAGGAGGAATGGGCCAAAATTCACCCAAATTATTGTGGGGAAGCTTGTGGGAGGCTACCCGAAACGTTTGACCGACGTTAAAACATTTAAAAGCAATGCTACCAAATATAATTGAGTGTATGTGAAAGAATAAAAGCTGAAATAAATCATTCTCTCTACTATTATTCTGAATTTCACATTCTTAAATAAAGTGTGATCCTTAACTGACCTAAGACAGGACCATTTTTACTAGGATTATATATCTTATATATATATATAAGTATATTTTGAAAAAACTGAATTAAAGGTATTTGGCTGTGTATGTAAACTTCCGACTTCAACTGTACCTACAGTATATGGGTAGGCACACCGTGCTTTCCTGGGGAAACACKAAGGAAATACAAACTACCCTAGTTATAGGGAAAAAGTGACATGTCGGTAGATACGAACATGTACAGTATGGCACAGATAGAGGGCTACGAGTGAGGAATGACAAAATTGAGTGTTTTGAAGTTAATATGATATGAACATTTTAAAAAGCACTGACAAAGCCAGGGCAAGTGGCTGATACGTAAAGTTGAATACATAGAGTGACACTAAGTTAACAGAATATGAAACGATGATATGACATTGTGTCGAATATATCTTTATCCTGGTCAGGCCTATTGCTTGATTTCCATCACAGCCTCCATCAGTGTGAATAGAAGCACGCTGAAAAGGAGCCGCAGCAAAGAATACATTCTCCTTTTATGTAACCTAATAACTAATGATTTCCTCTACACGGTCACGCTGCTCATCTGCTATTGAACAGTGATTTACACCTAGGTAGCTTCTGATCAGCCCATGATAGGATCAGCATTATACTGATCCATACTAGTGATCAGCTGCATTGTTCACCCCCACTGATTTGTGTTGTGTCACGAATGCTGATCAGTGGATTTAATCAGTAGAATGTTGATCAGATTGATTAAATGGATTGATTGATTAAATGCACTGTGATAATTCAAAGGGTTATCCTCCTCATGGATAACCCTTTGAATTATCACAGTGCCAATTTTCTCCTTAGATGGCCACATACAGTATGTATACACAGAATACCATGTACATCAGGGCTTGCGTTCATAGAGAGTCTCAGAGTAAGATTGCTGATCCAGGATCAGGTCCCTTTGTCCATTCTTCTATTATCTAAAAGGCAGAACTGATCCAGGATCAGGTCCCCTTGTCTATTATTCTATTATCTAAAAGGCAGAACTGATCCAGGATCAGGTCCCCTTGTCCATTCTTCTATTATCTAAAAGGCAGAACTGATCCAGGATCAGGTCCCCTTGTCTATTCTTCTATTATCTAAAAGGCAGAATATATCCACGATCAGCAGTCCAATTCTGAGACGCTTTGTGAATAAGGGGCCCTGTATTCTTAGTGTCTTCTTAGCGGTCCTACCACTCCTTTTTCTGAATATAACTAAACACTTAACTTCTTCAGCTGTGGTTCGCTTGCCATGACAGGGATTGTGGCGTTCCAATCACTTAGCAAATAGAAAATAGAAAATAAGGAGGAGCGGGAGAGAGAGAMGGAGAGAGAGAGAGCTTACAGTGCATCATCACAGCAACAATGCTCAGTGATTCAGTAGGCCTAATCCTGTTTCCACACACTAAAGAAGCCCTCATCCAAAGCCCTGGGCTGTAGAGCTTCTCTCCTCCATCCTCTACTACTGTCCTGTCTACATCTCATCTCTCCAGATATACACACCCACTGTGAAACACACTCATCCACACACACACAGACAAATATGGCAGGCCTTCTGACATGAGATGTTAGCTCTAGTTGTGACAAGTGTGGAACAACAGAGAAGTTGTTCCTTTGTTCGCACACTGTAGGAAAGACGAGACTCTTAGCTGGACAGGGGAAAGGCAGGGAAAGTCTCTATCTCCTGTGGCTTTAGTCTTTTCTTAAATCTCCATGTGTTTGGATACACGTCCTGATGTTGAACCTTCTCAGTTCTCCAGCTCTCCTACCCCTGCCAACAGGCTACAGTACACACAGTCTGCTACTGTTTCACCGCTGATACTGAGAGACACCGTTTCTAAAGGAAACCGCTTCATAGCTCATATGCTCCTTATGTGTGTACAGTGTTTCTGTAAGTGCCAAAAGCATAGCTGATGAAACAGAGTTGTCTAGAGCCTGAAAGGATGGACAGAGCTTAAGTAGCCATGCCATTCTGTAGTATCAGCAAAACTGGCAAGTGATTATGGCAGAGAGAGAGAGAGAGAGAGAGAGAGAGAGAGAGAGAGATGCAGAATTAGAGGAAAAAGTGGGAGAAAAAAAACAAGTGAGACAGACTGTTATCTGTTTGTCTTTTTATGGTTCCTCGTGTTCAGTCTAAGAGGCCTCTACCACATTAGGCATGGAGCAGCCTACTGTAGCTCACAGCCCAGTCAATTGTAAATAACACTGCTAGATAAACTAAACAGCACTCGGCTCAGTGTCTTTGTGCCTTTAACAGAGAATAAAGAGAAAGATAAGCTAATCCACTGGTCACTATGGATCCAACTCACAGTCTTCAATACAGACCATTGACATCCCTCTCTTCTCCTCGCGCCTCTCACCCTCCCTCTCTTCTCTTTCTTCTCTCTCTCCAGAGTCAATCAATTCATGGGAGGAATGCAGGACTTCAGATGTTACCCTAACACACTAACTAATAGGTGAGAGGGATGGAAGAAGGGATGAAGGGAAGGTGGAAGGATGATTTTCGTTTGATTCCAAAATAGTGCAATAATGTCACTGCATTAATTTTTTTGCAATACAGCAGTTTATGAAATGACATTTACTAAGCTTTTTTTTTTAACTCACAAGCCGATTCATTTCTCTCCCCCATCCGGATAGACACTGGAGGACTGGAGGTGCATCCAGGCCTCCTGTCCTCCTCCATCCCCAGTCAGAGTGCCACTGCCCCCTCTGCCACCCCAGAGTACACCCCCTAGTGGGGAGGTATGTAAACAACCATTTGTTGATTGGTTSATTGGTTCATTGATTGATTGATATACTGATAGATTGATTTATTGATATGCCGATTATTTATTAACTATATAAGTGTCGTTCCACGAAAAGAGTGCCTTTTGTGTCCCTTTATATATATTTGCACCCCAGTATCTCTACTTGCACATTCATCATCTGCACATCTATCACTCCAGTGTTAATCTGCTAAATTGTAATTACTTCGCCACTACGGCCTATTAATTGCCTTACCTCCCTAATCTTACCTCATTTGCACACACTGTATATAGACTTCTCTATTGTGTAATTGACTGTACGTTTGTTTATTCCATGTGTAACTCTGTGTTGTTGTTTTTGTCGCACTGCTTTGCTTTATCTTGGCCAGGTCGCAGTTGTAAATGAGAACTTGTTCTACCCGGTTAAATAAAGGTGAAATAAAAAATAAATATAAATATATATACATATATAGACTTTTTTTTTTTTTTAAGTAGACAATACATTGAAATTGTGCACAATCCCCCCCAAAAAAACTGCCTGCAATAAATCATTTAAAAAAAATATGAACACAAGACTTGCTAAATGGCCAAAATATAACATTTTCCCTCTGTGGACCGTCTGTTTTCACCATTATTGTAAAGCCCAAGCTAGTTATTTTGTTACTTCGACAAAGTCATTTCTGGAGAATATTATTTATTTATTTTATTATTATTTATTTATTTATTATCCCTCATTTTAAGGTGAACTGAACTCCCGTTATAATATGGTGAAACTATTCCTTTTTAAACGTTTATTATGGAAAACTTGTTATAATTAGGTGAAATGAAAACAAGTTACACTTCTCAAAAGGCACATAGTTGGTGGAACGACCCATAAGCTTTAATTTAACCAAGTTGACAGAAAACCAATTCTCACTTGCGGCACAACGAAGATAAACACAGCTACGTCAACAGCCAGTCTAAATCCACATCACATCACAGTATCCCACTAACAACAACACATTAACCCATCCCTGTCCAGGTATTTTATCCCAAACGCGGCGGAGGACACCGCTAACAACAGTGTGTTGAGTCTCATCCTGGACGCCCAACCTGTCAGCTATACCAATGACCAGGACATGGTTACAGCCTGGGTGTCCAACATACTGACCGGACAGGAGGACATTGACCAAGGGCTGACCATCACCATTGTCATGACTTCCACCGAAGGTAGTTCCTCTCCCTGTTCGGGCGGCGCTCGGCGGTCGGCGTCGCCGGTCTACTAGCCATCACCGATCCCTTTTTCCTTTTCTGTTTGTTTTGTCTTTGGTTCTTTTCACACCTGGTTTCATTTGCCTTAATTTCTGTGTGTATATATTTACCCTTTTGCCTGCCTAGGTTTGTGCGGGAATGTTTTATTTGTCATGTAGCTCTGTGAGGTTGTGCCCATGTTTTTGTTTCACGCATTTAATAAGAGTGTGTTATTTAGGAGCTTTGTGTTACGGCTCTCGTTGGTGGTAGGAAGGGTAGACCAAAGCGCAGCATGGAAAGTGTTCAGGATTCTTTTATTCAAAAAACACTCAAACAAAATAACAAAAGCGAAAATGAAAGCACACAGTTCTGTCAGGCAAAGACACTAAACAGAAAACAAGATCCCACAACGGAAGGTGGGAAAAAGGGCTGCCTAAGTATGATCCCCAATCAGAGACAACAATAGACAGCTGCCTCTGATTGGGAACCATACCCGGCCAACAAAGAAATATACAAATAGAATGCCTACCCCAAATCACACCCTGACCTAACCAAATAGAGAAATAAAAAAGCTCTCTAAGGTCAGGGCGTGACACTTTGTTTGTTCCTCCTTGCGTGAGTAACGGGTGTCTCTGTTACCTGTATTTGGTGGACTTGCCTATTAAAAGTACGCATCTCAGACATCTCTGCTCTCCTGCGCCTGACTCCTTCACCTACCTCCTAACGCAACACTGTCACAACCATAGACCTGGTCAACGGACAGTACCAGGTAACTGTGTGTGTGTGTGTGTGTGTGTGTGTGTGTGTGTGTGTGTGTGTTGTGGTGGGTGTTGTGATGATGTGTGTGTGGTTGTGTGTGTTGTGTGTTGTGT
>NW_019942679.1:119556-129765 GCF_002910315.2 Salvelinus sp. IW2-2015
CTGAACCTGACTTCGCTACCAGTACACACACATTCTGACAGTCCTTCACCTTAAAGTTGCCAAATCAAGCCTCACAAGACTCTTCTGAAGGTTCCACGGTACCGTGTTGGAAATATGAAATGGAATGTTAACTTCTTGGAACTATAGGGGTGCTGTTTCCGATTAGCATATTTTGGGTCTCCAAATTAAACTGCCTCGTGCTAAATCTTCTTGATCGTACAATATGCATATTATTGTTATTATTGGATAGAAAACACCTTCTAGTTTCTATAGAAGTTGGAATTTTGTCTCTGAGTGGTACAGAACAATATCTACAGCACTTTTCATGACAGGGTTCAGATTTCAGAAATTTTTACCCCTGATCTGAGGTCTGTTTTTAGGCGACAGTGATGCTATGAAGAAACCGACACTGCCCTACGTCTTCCTCTGGGTTGTCTGTACGTCATCACGTTTTGAATGAAATCGATGGGACATTCACAGCCATTATAAAAGACCAAAATGTATAGGGACCTCCCTTTCTCGTCGCGCGCCTGAAGCGTGAAGGACATCGGGACTTGCCTCGTTCCAAATCGTTGTCTAACCAGCAATATTTTCCGGTCATGTTTTCAGTCGTTATAGTTGTTAAAAACATCATAATGTAGTTTAATTTGAACCGTTTTTATAGCATTTATATCCGTTTAGTGCGATTCTGAGTAATTTTTTGTCGTGCACTTTTTAGCTTTGGAAACGTTTCGGGGTGTCGGTCGTTGGTGGTGGACATTTCGAAGGACAGAGGACATCTATCGACCAAAAGACGTTTTAACATAGAAAGGATACATTGCCCAAGAATCTGATGGAAGAACAGCTCAAAGTAAGCATATTTAATATGAAAATCGTTTCTGTCGAAATATTTAAAACGCATATTTCGCCATTTTGTTTGGTATAGCTTCACTTGGCGAACCCTGTATTGAAAAGTAAGGATAATTTTAAAAATGTAAATCAGCGGTTGCATTAAGAACTAATTTGTCTTTCGATTCCTGTCAACCCTGTATTTTTTAGTCAAGTATATGATTAGCTTTCAATTAAACTAGATCACTCTGATAGATGACGTCAGACATATTGAGGCTTGATTTCCTAGTATTTTTATTGTTGTAACCACGGTTTTGTATGGCTAAATATGCACCTTTTCGAACAAACTTATATGTATGTTGTAAATGATGTTACAGGAGTGTCATCGGAAGGAAATTCTGAGAAGGTTAGTGAAAAATTAATATATTTTGGCGTGATTACGTTTATAGCTGCCTCTTTGGCTGGAATCGTGCTCTGGTAACGTTTGCACATGTGGTATGCTAACTTATCGATTTATTGTGTTTTCGCTGAAAAACGCTTAGAAAATCTGAAATATGGTCTGAAATCACAAGAACTGGGTCTTTCCATTGCTATGCTTTGTCTATTTTTATGAAATGTTTTATGATGAGTAAATTGGTCATACACGTTGCTCTATCTAGTAATTCTAGTCGATTTGTGATGGTCGGTGCAATTGTAAACTGTGATTTCTACCTGAAATATGCACTTTTTTTCTAACAAAAAAACTATCTATACCATGAATATGTTATCAGACTGTCATCTGATGGTTTTTTTTATAGGTTATTGGCTATCAATATCTTAGTTGAGCCGAATTGGTGATAGCACCTGAAGGAGTAAGAACTGATGGAGTTAGAATAGTGGTGTATTTGCTAACGTGTTTAGCTAATAGATTTACATATTGTCTTCCCGTAAAACATTTTAAAAATCTGAAATGGTGGCTTTATTCACAAGATCTGTATCTTTCATCTGGTGTCTTGGACTTGTGATTTAATGAATATTTAGATGCTACTATCTACTTGTGAAGCTATGCTAGCTATGCTAATCAGTTGTTGGGGGATGGGGGGTGCTCCCCGAGCGCGGGTAGAGGCTCGTTAGAGGTTAATAGAAGTAATAAGGAGACTGTTTAATGCCAAAAAATATGGGGTTAAATACATGTAAAGAAAAAAAAAATGTTTCAGATATAGGAAGGCACTTCAGAACAAACTTCATTTTGATCAGTTGTGTGGACTATCTCTTGTTCCACTTAGTGAATCTGTTATTGTAACGGCTTTCTTCCTGGATGAAGGAGAGGACCAAAACGCAGCGCCGCTAGTGTTCAACATTGTTTAATAAAGAATATAATGTGAACACTACAAGCTACAAAAACAATAAATGTTGAAAACCGAAAACAGTCCTATCTGGTGCAGAACACAAAGACAGGAAACAATCACCACAAACCAACAGTGAAAACAGCCTACCTTAATATGGTTCCCAATCAGAGACAACGTAAAACACCTGCCTCTGATTGAGAACCATATTCAGGCCAATAAGACACACCTAAACCAATGAAACACAAAACATAAAATATACCCACCCAGCTCAGCCGACGCTACTCCTGACCAACTAAACAAAGACAAACAAGGAAATAAGGTCGGAACGTGACAGTACCCCCCCCCCCCCCCCAAGGTGCGGACTCCGGCCGCAAAACCTGAACCTATAGGGGAGGGTCTGGGTGGGCATCTGTCCACGGTGGCGGCTCTGGCGCTGGACGTGGTCCCCACCCACCCATAGTTAATCCCCGCTTCCGTGGCCTCCTCCTAATTGACAACCCACCAAAATAACCCCACTGTTACTGATGGGCGCCTCTGGACAGAGGGGCAGCTCCGGACTGAGGGGCAGCTCCGGACTAAGGGGCAGCTCCGGCGGAGGAGCAATTACGGCATCCGCCGGCGTGACAGCAGCTCTGGCAGCTCCTGGCTGACTGACGACTCTGGCAGCTCCAGGCTGACGGACGACTCTGGCAGGTCCTGGCTGGCTGACGGCTTCTGTGCAGGTCCTGGCTGACGGGCGGCCTCTGGCAGGTCCTGGCTGACGGGCGGCTCTGGCAGGTCCTGGCTGACGGGCGGCTCTGGCAGGTCCTGGCTGGCGGCGCTCTGGCAGGTCCTGGCTGGCGGCGGCTCTGGCGGCTCCTGTCTGGCGGTCGGCTCTGGCGGCTCCTGACTGGCGGGCGGCTCTAGCGGCTCCTGTCTGGCGGGTGGCTCTGGCGGGCTCCTGACTGGCGGGCGGCTCTGGCGGCTCCTGACTGGCGGCGGCTCTCGCGGCTCCTGACTGGCAGGCGGGCTCTGGCGGGTCCTGACTGACGGACGGCTCTAACGGCTCCTGACTGATGAACGGCTCTAGCGGCTCAGGACAGACGGGCGGCTTTGAAGGCTCAGGACAGACGGGCAGCTCAGATGGCGCTGGGGCAGACGGGCAGCTCAGATGGCGCTGGGCAGACGGGCAGCGCAGGCGGCGCTAGGCAGACGGACAGCTCAAACGGCGCTGGGTAGACGGGCAGCGCAGGCGGCGCTGGGCAGACGGGCAGTGCAGGCCGGCGCTGGCGGCAGACGGGCAGCGCAGGCGACGCTGGTCAGACGGGCAGCGCAGGCGGCCGCTGGGCGACGGGCAGCGCAGGCGACGCTGTCAGACGGGCAGCGCAGGCGACGCTGTGCAGACGGGCAGCGCAGGTGGCGCTGGGCAGACAGCAGACTCTGGCCTCTGGAGACGCACAGGAGGCTTGGTGCGTGGTGCCGGAACTGGGGTTAACCGGGCTGGAGACACGCACCACAGGCGAGTGCGTGGAGGAGGAAACAGGGCTCTGGAGACGCACAGGAAGCCTGGTGCATGGTGTTGGCACTGGTGGTACTGGGCTGGGGCGAGGAGGTGGCGCCGGATATACCGGACCGTGAAAGGCGCACAGGAGCTCTTAAGCAAACCTTACCTGGTTGATGCTCCCCGTAGCCAGGCCAGTGCGGCGAGGTGGAATAGCCCGCACTGGCTGTGCTGGCGAACCGGGGACACCATGCGTAAGGCTGGTGCCATGTACACGGCCCGAGGAGACGCACTGGAGACCAGATACGTTGAGCCGGCTTCATGGCACCTGGCTCGATGCCCACTCTAGCCCGGGCGATACGTGGAGCTGGAATGTACCGCACCGGGCTAAGCACACGTACAGGAGACACCGTGCGCTTTTCCGCATAACACCGGTGTCTGCCCGTACTCTCGCTCTCCACGGTAAGCACGAGGAGTTGGCGCAGGTCTCCTACCTGAACTTCGCCACACTCCGCCACACAGTTATTCAATGTGTTTGTATGGACTAATAGCAGCAATGTATTTTTTGATACATCAAGGAGTCTTAAAATGTCAAATCAAATATCTAAATGGTCCTTTGTATGACCCTTCTTAAAACAATTCCAGATAGCTTTGTAGAACCCAAAACAACGGACCTCTGCTCAGACCAGACTCTGTCAACTGTCTACAATCCCTCAGTAAGGAGCCACTAAGCTCAGACCAGACTCTGTTAACTGTCTTACAGTCCCTCAGGTAAGGAGCCACTAAGCTCAGACCAGACTCTGTCAACTGTCTACAGTCTCCCAGGTAAGGAGCCACTAAGCCACTCTCCTCTCTTTTTCTCTCTCTATATTTTCTATTTCTCTAACAGCAATCAAACAGAAACTTCTTTACACACAAACACACACACACACACACACACACACACACACACACACACACACACACACACACACACACACACACACACACACACACACACACACACACACACACACACACACACACCACAACACACCACACACACACACACACACACACACACACACACACACACACACACACACACACACACAGTCAATTCCTCCTGTCTTTATCTGTGTCAGAGGCGTCATCTTTGATTATGAACAAAGGCTTATGGGATAGTAGCAGGGTACTTGGGAGCTTTAAGGAGCAGATCTTTTTTTGGTCCGATTTTTATATTCTTTTTTTATACATTAAAAAACATACGCATACAAACGACAGCATACAGACACACAAACATCAATGACATCACACCTGCCCAGACCCACATTCTCACACCCCCATCTCCAGCGCCCGCGTCACTTGCCGACACACGGCCTCAACCTGCACCCTTCTGTTTCTCTCTGTTGCCCACGCACTTTCAGCATCGAGATGATAAAGCATTTGACCTTTCCATTGTGTTAACAATGGAGGATTGGTTGATGTCCAGTTTCCACAGAAGTATCGTCCAAACCATCAGTTATCTCATTACATCCCCACATGCCATGTCTTGAAGTAGGCAGGCAAACCTATTACATGTACAGCACATGTATTTTGTGATGCTTCTGACAGCCAACTCTCTAACTCAACCCATAACCTTTGGACTATAGAATTCCCATAAGGTATGCATTATTGAGTCGTTGTTAGTTTTACACGTAAGACATGACATTTTGTCTCTTGTATAATACATTCTATGTATCAGTTTATACTGGATTAAGCGTACATTATCGTTCATTTTCATTTCGTTGAAGTCCATCTTGTGCCAGTGTCAGTTCTTGCTTTCAATAGTTTGTCATTTTTTCTAAGAGATTGTCAGTTAGATATGCTTTCCTATCATCCTCCCGATCATATGAACATCATTTTCTGACTCAAATAAGATTCCCTCAAGGTTGCTCTGATGTCCAAAAGATTTCAAATTGAAATTTTGTGATTTTAAGTTCCATGTATTTGAAAATATCTACTTTGGTTTGTCCAAAATAGTTTTTTAATTCTGTCATTGAAATACCTGTATTTCCTATTACTAAGTAATATGTAATATACTAAGTAATATGTAATATACTAAGTAATATGTAATATACTAAGTAATATGCATTGTGTACCAATTTAACTGTGCATTCTAAAAAAGAAGAGTGGATCTTCAAGGTAGAGTGTGTGAATGTGTGGGTACGACCACACGCTTTTGTGTGTGTGTGTGTGTGTGTGTGTATTAGAGTATGATTAAGATTAGAGTGATGATTATAGTTTAATATGATTAATGATAGAGTGATATTATAGAATCTTGAGTATGTAGATTAAATGATATTTAAATAGATAAGTTGATTAGATGAAGATGTGATAGATTAGGTTAGATTAAGACGTTATGAGTGTGATTATAGATTAGAGTGATGATTATGATTAGAGTGATGATATAGATTAAAGTGAGTATAAGATATATAGGATGATTATAGAGAGTGATTGATTTGATAGATTAAAGTATGACTATAGGAATTAGATGTGATGAGTTTATAAGATTAGAGTGAACGATTCATAGATTGAGTAGACGATTATTAGATTTACGAGTGCAGATTAGATTAGAGTGACGATTGTAGATTAGAGTGATGATTATAGATTAGAGTGATGATTACTAGATTAGAGTATGAATTATAGAATTAGAGTGATGATTATAATTAGTGTGATAATTGAGTTTAGAGTGATGATTATAGATTAGAGATGATTATAAATTAGGTGATGATTATAGGATTTAGAGTGATGATTATAGATTAGAGTGAATGTAAGTGAATGAATTTATGTGATTATGAAGAGAGTGATGATTATAGATTAGAGTGATTTTTAGATTAGAGTGATGATTAGATAGATTAGATTGATGATTATAGATTAGAGTGGATGATATAGAGTAGAGTGATGATTTAGATTAAAGTGATGGTTATAGATAGAGTGTGATTATAGATTAGAGTGGATGATTATAGATTAGAGTGGATGATTATAGATTAGAGTGATGATTATAGATTAGAGTGATGAGTTAATAGATTAGAAGTGGCGATTATAGTTAGAGTGATGATTATAGATTAGAGCTGATGATTATAGATTAGAGATGATGATTATAAGACTGACTGATTAGATTAGGACTTATGATTAGATGTGACGTTATAGTAGAGTATAGATATTATAGATTAGAGTGATGATAAGTTAGAGTAGGATTATAGATTAGAGTGATGATTATAGATTAGTAGTGATGATTATAATCATTAGAGTGATGTTATAAATTATATGATGAATATATCAGCAATCGTGTGAGTTGGCACACTAACACCGTCTCCTAGTAATTCATTAGCTACAGTAGTGTGTTGATCAGTAGATATAAAGATAAACTTTAAAATAAAGGTTAAATATATAATGCAACTAATAAAAACCTGCTATTGGGTTTTGAAGACCCTTTGCCTCCCTGCATCAAAACTAGGGAAGAATAAAATGCTCTGATGTGATAGATGTCTGTGTGTTTCTCGGTGTGCCTGTGTAGTTTCGTAGTGTCTGTGTGAGTCGTGTGCTCTGTGTGATTTGTGTCCTGTGTGTTTGTGTGCCTGTGTGATTGTTGTCTGTGTGATCGTTTGTGCCTGCTGTGATTGTGTCTGTGTGATCGTGTGCCTGTGTGATTGTGTGTCTGTGTGATCGTGTTGCCTTGTGTTTGATTGTGTGTCTGTGTGTGTCGTTGTTGTCTCGTTGTCTTTGCTGTTTGTGATGTGTGTCTGTGTGATCGTGGTGCTGTGTGATTGTGTGGCTGTGTGATCGTGTATGTGCCTGTGTGATTTGTGTTTGTTTGTGGTGATCTGTTGTGATGGTGTGTTGTGTGAATTGTGAGGTGTGTTGTGATGACCTGTGTGTAGATTGTGTGCCTGTGTGATTTGTCGTGTCGTTGTGATTGGTGTGTGTGTGTGATTGTGTGTCTGCGTGATTGTGTGATGGTGTGTGTGTGTGATTGTGTCTGTGTGTGGTGGTGTGTTGTGTGTGTGTGTGTGTGTGTGTGTCTGTGTTTGTGTTGGTGTGTGTGTGTGTGTTGTGTGTGTGTTGTGTGTGTGGTGTGGTGTGTGTGTGTGTGTGTTGTGTGGTGTTGTTGGTGTGTTGTGTATTGATTGTTTGTTGTGTGTCTGTGTGTTGTGTCTGTGTGATTGGTGTTGTTGTGTGATTGTGGTGTCTGTGTGAGTGTGTGTGATTGTGTGTCTGTGTGATTGTGATGTGTGATTGTGTGTCTGTGTGATTGTGTGCCTGTGTGATTGTGTTGTCTTTGTGATTGTGATTGTGTACTGTGTGATTGTGTGTCTTTGATTTGAGTGCTTGTGCCTTGTGTGTCTGTGCTGTTGGTTGTGTCTTGTTGTGTTGATGGTGCTGTGTGATTGTGATTTGTGTGTCTGTGTGATTGTGTGATTTGTGTGCCTGTTGTGGATTGTGATTGTGTGGTCTGTGTGATTGTGTGCCTGTTGGGTGATTTGTGATGTCTGTGTGTTGTGTGTGTGCTGTGTGATTGTGATTGTGTGTCTGTGTGATTGTGTGCCTATGTGATTGTGTGCGTGTTTGCGTGTGCGCGTGTGTGTGTTGATTGTGTTTAGAGCAAGATGATTAGCACCAAGTCCTCTACAATATTATCAACACTCCAAAACAGAGGTACAGCGTGCCCCCCCCCCCCCCCCCAACGCTTAACACACTTCCATACGCACACACACACACACACATGCACCACACACACATTTGAATACTTAATTTTGATGATGAAAACATGAAACACAAAAACAGACACACCTAATGAAGCGAGATACAGGTTAGAGCAGAGGTGACGTCCACAGTAGAACTGGCCTGGATAAGTCTGACCCTATATAGCCAGAGGAGAGTAGAAGCTCCAAGTAAGTAAAGAGAGGATAGAAAAAGAGGAGAGACGAGCTAGGTATCGGTAGCGGGAATGGAGAGATGGATGAGGGAAATAATAAGACAGAAGATAGAAACAGTGGAGCGTTGTTCAGTGATAATGCAGTAGTAGCAGCACCTGTCGTTACTGAGACAGTCCTCGAAACACATGCCCTCATACGTGAACCTGAACACCATGCACACTACACACACAACGACACCACACAGACACACAACACGCACAACCACACACACATGACACACACACATACAACAGCACACCACAGACCACACACACACACACACCGAATACACACACACAGACACACATACACCTACTCTACACACATACACACATACACCTACACAGAACCAACACAGAGCACCACACACACACACACACAGACAAACACACATATTCACACACACACACACACACACACACACACACACACACACACAACACACACACAAACACCACACACACACACACACAAACCACACACACAACACACAACACACAACCACACACACACACCACACACACACACACACCACACACACACACCCAACAGACACACACACACACACACACACACCACACACACACACACACACACACCCACAACACACACACACACACACACCCATATACACAACAACACACACACACAACAGAGCACGCAAGCACACCACGCACACACACACACAACACACACACACACACACACACAGACCAGACAGACAGACAGAGACAGTGGGAATTCCTCAGAGTTGACTTTCTGTTTCTTCTGTTGTTGACTTTGTTCTCTCTGCATGTGTTTTGTGTTCAGTGATGTCCCATACTCCCAAGGTAACATCACCTTCAGTATGTGACTCCGGAGCCCGACCTGCGTCCAGGCTACAACGACTTCTACACAACCCCAGTCCTGCAGGAGATGGTTCAGGCCACCCAGGTAGGATCCACCTGAGTGGACAGTAACACATGCAAGATACAGGGGTGACCTATCCGCTATACGGAGTTGTAATAACAGAGGGGGCCGGATCCTAGATCATCACTCCTACTCTGAGCCACTTTATGAACTGGGACCAGGCCTCAATAAAACAATCCTGTTATTCTCCATCAATATTAATCAGTGACAGATTATAACACTTTATAGCAAGTTTATATAGTCTCTATGTCTCTCAGGTTCCCCTGATTTTGTCTCATGTGACTACAGGCCCTGGGCTACAGAATGTACTCCCCTGGTTTGACCTTCATAGACCACTAAAACTGTGTTTCAGCAACTTAAATGAAAGTTAAATTGAAACCACTGACAATGAGAGTGCACGTCTCACGGAATACAGTCGCTGAGACCTAAAGTCACAAGTTAACAAGTGGCCCTGTCACAACATCTACACAGGCTGTTATTAGGAACTTGGCTCACGTCATCATCATTCCCCCATATAACACCGTCAAAGCTGATGATGAGGGGGTAGACTTACTCTGGAGGAGGGTGTGTGTGTGTGTGGTTGTGTGTGTGTGTGTGTGTGTGTGTGTGTGTGTGTGTGTGTTGTGTGTGTGTGTGTGTGTGTGTGTGTGTGTGTGTGTGTGTGTGTGTGTGTGTGTGTGTGTGTGTGTGTGTGTGTGTGTGTGTGTGTGTGTGTGTGTGGTGTTGT
>NW_019942679.1:129790-147290 GCF_002910315.2 Salvelinus sp. IW2-2015
CTCTGTGTGTGTGTCTGTGTGTGTGTGGTGTGTGTGGGTACGAACACATGCTTTGTTTGTGTGTGTGTGGTGTTGTGTGGGTGTGTGTGTGTGTGTTGTGTGTGTGTGTGTGTGTGTGTGTGTGTGTGTGTGTGTGTGTGTGTGTGTGTGTGTGTGTGTGTGTGTGTGTGTGTGTGTGTGTGTGGTGTGTGTGTGTGTGTGTGTGTGTGTAAGGAGCTTTTCTGGCTTGTCTTGGCAGTGTTCCTGGTAGTGTGTTCCCAGATTCCGGATCTGTCTGTGAGATGCAGAAGTAGTGAGGGACTGAAGGGGCTTGGCTGGGAATAGAAACACCCTGGCCAGGCTCCCATTAAACACAGGAACACACAATGCACACTAGCACGCACACACACACACATGCTTAAGATCTCACACACACACAATCAGGAAGTGTTTGATCACCAATCACAGCAATGGAGCTGAGGTCACGTGCTCTCTCTTTCACCCTATTGGATAAACATGGATCCCTCTTACGAATAAGATTCAAGTGATGATTATAGATTTAGAGTGATGATTATAGATTAGAGTGATGATTATAGATTAGAGTGATGATTATAGTTTAGAGTGATGATTATAGATTAGAGTGATGATTATAAATTTGAGTGATGATTATAGATTAAAGTGATGATTATAGATTAGTGATGATTATAGATTAGAGTGGATGATTATAGATTAGAGTGATGATTATAGATTAGAAGTTATGATTATAGAATTAGAGTGATGATTGTAGATTAAAGTGATGATTATAGATAGAGTGATGTATTATAGATTAGAGTGACTGATTATAGATTTAGAGTGAGTTATAGATATGAGATATAGATTAGAGTGACGATTGTAGATTAGAGTGATGATTATAGATTAGATGATGATTATAGAATTAGAGTAAGATTATAGATTAGTAGATTATATATTAGGTGATGATTATAGTGAGTTTAGAGTGGATGATTATAGATTAGAGTGATGATTATAAATTAGAGTGATGATTATAGTTAGAGTTGATGATTATAGATTAGAGTGATGATTATAGATTAGAGAGTTGATGATTATAGATTAAGTGATGATTTTAGATTAGAGTGATGATTTAGATTAGAGTGATGATTATAGATTAGAGTGGATGATTATAGCAGATAGAGTGATGATTATAGATTAAAGTGATGGTTATAGATTAGAGTGATGATTATAGATTAGAGTGGTATGATTATAGATTAGAGTGGATGATTATAGATTAGAGTGATGATTATAGATTAGAGTGATGATTATAGATTAGAGTGGCATTATATAGAGTGATGATTATAGATTAGAGTGATGATTATAGATTAGAGTTGATGATTATAGATGTAGAGTGACGATTATAGATTAGTGACAATTATAGATTAGAGTGACGATTATAGATTAGAGTGATGATTATAGATTAGAGTGATGATTATAGATTGAGGACGATTATAGATTAGAGTGATGATTATAGATTAGTAGTGATGATTATAGATTAGAGTGATGATTATAAATTATATGATGAAATATATCAGCAACTCTGTGAGTTGGCACACTAACACCGTCTCCTAGTACATTCATTAGCTACAGTAGTTGGTTGATCAGAATATCAAAGATAAAACTGTTAAATAAAGGTAATATAAAATGCCAACTAATAAAAACTGCTATTAGGGTTTTGAGACCCTTTGCTCCCTGCATCAAAACTGGGAAGAATAAATGTCTGTGTGATCGTGTGTCTGTGTGTTTGTGTGCCTGTGTGTTCGTGTGTCTGTGTGATCGTGTGCTGTCTGTGTGATCTTGTGTCTGTGTGTTTGTGTGCCTGTGTGATGTGTTGTCTGTGTGATCGTTGTGTATTGCTGTGTGATTGTGTGTCTGTGTGTGTCTGTGATTTGCCTGTGTGATTGTGTGTCTGTGTGATCGTGTTGCTGTGTGATTGTGTGTCTGTGTGTTCGTGTGTGTCTGTGTGATCGTGTGCTTTTGTGATTGTGTGTCTGTGTGATCGTGTGCCTGTGTGATTGTGTGTTCTGTGTGATCGTGTGTCCTGTGTGATTGTGTGCCTGTGTGATTGTGGTCGTGTGATTGTGTGTGTGTGATCGTGTGCTGTGTGATTGTGTGCCTGTGTGTTGATTGTGTGCCTGTGTGATTGTGTGTCTGTTTGATTGTGTGTGTGTGTGTGATTGTGTGTCTGCGTGATTGTGTGATGGTGTGTGTGTGATTGTGTCTGTGTGTGGTGTGTGTGTGTGTGTGTGTGTGTGTGTGTGTGTGTCTGTGTGTGTGTGTGTGTGTGTGTGTGTGTGTGTGTGTGTGTGTGTGTGTGTGTGTGTGTGTGTGTGTGTGTGTGTGTGTGTATGATTGTTTGATTGTGTGTCTGTGTATGATTGTTGATTGTGTCGGATTGTGTCTGTGTGATTGTGTTGTCTGTGTGATTGTGTGTCTGTGTGAGTGTGTGGATTGTGTGTCTGTGTGATGTGATGTGTGATTGTGTGTCTGTGTGATTGTTGCCTGTGTGATTGGTGTCTTTGTGATTGTGATTGTGTACTGTGTGATTGTGTGTCTTTGATTGTGTGCCTGTGTGATTGTGTGTTGTGTGATTGTGTGTCTTGTGTATTGTGTGCCTGTGTTGATTGTGATTGTTGTGTCTGTGTGATTGTGTGATGTGTCTGTTGTGTTTGATTGTGTGTCTGTGTGATTGTGTGCTGTGTGATTGGTGTGTCTGTGTGATTGTGTGCCTGTGTGATTGTGATTGTGTGTCTGTGTGATTGTGTGCCTATGTGATTGTGTGCGTGTGCGTGTGCGCGTGTTGTGTGATTGTGTTTTAGAGCCATCTCTTCTCTTTTTGTGTGTGTGTGAGAGTGTGAAAGAAAACCTGACCTGTTTTAAAGTGGACTCATTCAGAGGGGCTAATAACACACTAATATAACACAGGCATCTGAAGGGACGGCATGCCAGGGGTCCTTAAATTCAACCCCTGACCTCTAGCCCTTCTAGGGACGGCCATATGAAACTGTCATGGCAGCCTGGTAATTTTCTCATCCCTGGACATCATTCCAACACACACACACACGCTGTCTGTCTAGTGTGAGCCAATAGACAGACAGTGTATTGCAGGCTGTCAGGGAAAAGTAATTCAGTCGTCTAATGTATTCCACCTACTGCGGGCTGCTACAGGCACTCAATCTGTGTTGCACTCTTCTTTTCTCTCCTCCTCTGCCCTCCATCCCTCCTTCGCTCTGTCTCTTTAGTCAGGGTTTAGTGTTTTCTATCTCTCCTGAGGCAGTCTTCTAGTTATAGTCCTGTATACATCTCTTTATTAAACACCCTCCAGTCTTATGACCATGCTAATTATGTCATTATAAAGAAAGCAGTAATGTCATTCCCTCTCTCTCTCACACTCACCCTCTCTTTCTTTCTTTCTTTCTTTCTCTCTCGTCTCTCTCTTCTCTCTCCCTTTCACTCGTTTGGAGTGAAATAAGCTTCTTTAATTAAGGGCAGGTTACAGTGAAGAGGGAAGGAGATTTAGACACGCTCAAATCTCATCATTGCTCCACTCATTTCTTCAGAGGCATCCCAACCCACACCCTCCTCCCTCTCTCTGTTTCTCTGAGGTGTGTGGACAGGCTTGTTGAGGAAACAAAGAGGCCAGTAAACATGTCTGCTCATTGTGTGGGAGAACTGCACGTCAGACCCTACTGTAGTTAAGTCCTTCTATACACGTAGAAAGTGGATGCACGTGAATGTGCATTACAATGGTCAAATGTAAACACAACTAAGGACACCTGTCATTTTGGATACAGGTTACTATTGTCTCGGCGAAGCTACTGTAGCTAGCAAAATAGTGTAGAAGTGATAGCTAACTAACTGAAAACAATGTTAGCTGGCTAGCCAAGCATCTTGGCTAACTGTGAGGTGAAAACAATGAACTAATTTACTGTTAAATCCCTTTGCTAGCAAACGTGACGGTGTTTCCAAAACGTGACGGTGTTTCCAAAACGTGACGGTGTTTCCAAAACGGCAAGGTGTTTCCAAAACGTGACGGTGTTTCCAAAACGTGACGGTGTTTCCAAAACGTGACGGTGTTTCCAAAACGGCAAGGTGTTTCCAAAACGGCAAGGTGTTTCCAGCAATGTTGACTTTTTGATGTTCTATGATGTCTCCACTTTCCAAGTGTATTTAGCGGCGTAGATTTGCTGTATGCAACTATGCATGTTAGCTAAACGTTAGTGGTGTTTGTAGAGATGAGCCTATTAATGTTTTGGAGTGGGGGACTTGGGTTTTTGTCTGGGGGCTGGGAGAGTGGGGGTTGATGCCTTTTAAGCATCTCTCTATTCAGATGAGATTACACTCAATACCTTGAGACGAAGAACGGTGGAGAGAGGAGGAGAGAGACAGCGTCTGAACGTGTGTATGAATAATTAACGCGGTGACCTGCAGCGGTGTTTGTGTGTGTGTGCGTGTGTGGGTGTGTGTGAGAGATTGAGACATGTCAGGTTGGATGTCGTACATTACAACAGGAGCCTGATATTTCCAGTGGCATTTATAAATGTTGAATACATCCCCAGAGAGAGAGAGAGAAGAGAGAGAGTAAGAAAATGAAGAGATGGACCGTGGAGGCGGTGGACAGGAAACGAGAGAGAGAAGGAAGAGAGAGAGAGAGAAAAACAACGGATCAGGAAGGAGAGCGAAAGAGAGAGGAGAGGAGTGGAGAGAGCAGAGGAAAGAGCGCAGAAGGATGAGAGGAAGAGAATGAAGCCGAGAGAGATGGAAGAGCGATGAGACGAGAATAAGCGAGAGAGAGAGAGGAGAGAGAAAAGAAAGAAAGTAGATATGTAGGCCCCTCCTCCCACTCCACACCCAAAAGAAGAGAAGAAAGAGAAACCTAGCCGAGGAGAGAGACGAGGAAGAAAGGAGAGAGAGAGAGAGACAGAGACGACGAGAAAACATAAAGATCCATAGAAAATACTGGGCCCTCCTCCACTCCACAGGCCCAAAAAGCAAAACCACGAGAGACGAGCAGGAGAAGAGAGAACGTAGAGACGTAGAAAGTACTGCCTCCTCCACTCCAGGCAGGGCCCAAAGAGCCCCACGACGAGAAAAGACAGAGAGAGAGAAAGAGGAGAGAGTGGAGAGAGAGAGCAGAAGAGAGAGAGAGAGAGAGAGAAGAGAGAAGAGAGAGAGAGAGAGAGAGAGAGAGGAGAAGAGAGAGAGAGAGAGAGAGAGAGGAGAGAGAGAGAGAGAGAAGAGAGAGAGAGAGAGAGAGAGAAGAGAGAAGAGAGAGAGAGAGAGAAGAGAGAGAGAGAGAGTCGTCAGAGGGCAGGAGAACCCTGTGAGATTAAACACGCTGCCTCCAATAATCTGCCCAACTACAACAACCACGGACACATGCACACACACACTATTGTACTATGAATTGACTGGCAATGAATAGGAATATTTTATATATACAACAGAAAGAATGTTAGCTGTTATCCTGTTATCTCACTCTCAACAACTTATTATTTAGTTAGTTACTGTATTTCTGCTGTACTATTCTTTCTTTTTGAAACATGAAATCACTATCAGTTAGCATGTGGAACATTCAGGGCCTAAAACTCATCAACCTTTGGAACTGAGAGTTAAACACTGGAGTTCAACAAAAATCTAAAGATGTTGACGTCATCATTCTGCAGGAGACATGGTGTAAGGCTGACATTGTCACTCACTGTCCCACAGGCTACAGCGAGGTAATTGTGCCATCACAGAAACASAGCTCTGTCAATAGGCAGAGACTCTGGAGGTTTGATCATTTGGTACAAATCCGAACTACAAAATCTAATTGATCCTCTCAAAATGGGTAAATATCACATTTGGTTAAAACTGAAAAAAATAACTTGTACTGACAGAAAAAGATGTGTTCCTTTGCGCAATATATATCCCCCCCTCAGAATCCCCATATTACTCAGAGGAGATTTTCCCCACCCTTGAGGAAGAGACGTGCCATTTCCAGGCCCAGGGAAACGTGCTCATCTGTGGGGACACAAATGCACGCAGAGGAACACTACCTGATCTACCGAGCACACAAGGGGACAGCTTTATTACAGGCCATACTGTTTCTAACTGTCGTAATCCCCCCCATAGAAACAACAGTGACAGCACCATCAACAAAAACGGAAGGGATCTGTTGCAGCCTGGGTCTGTACTTTGTCAATGGTAGGTTACGGGGGGACTCTTTGGGGAGATTCACCTACTGCTCACCTCTTGGCCACAGCACAGTAGACTATATGATCACAGACATTGACCCCTTCTCTCTCAGCTCATTCACTGTCAAGCCACTAACACCTTTGTCTGATCACAGCCAAATTACGTTGTTCCTCAAAAGAACAGACATGGAAACAACCACACATTCACAGCCCAGTAAGCTGTACAACATCAGAAATTCATACAGATGGGCCCAAAACAGCACAGAAGAATACCAGAAAGCAACCTGTAACCAAAATATCCAAACACTCTTAGATAACTTTCTGGATACCACATTCACTCACAGTAATGAAGGCATCAATCTAGCAGTAAAAAACATCAACTGTATATTCAGGCAAACGGCAAAAGAAGCACAATTGAAATTGATAAAAAACTAAACAAAAAAGATCACAGATGACAACTGGTTTGATGCAGATTGTAAAATTCTAAGGAAAACACTTAGAACACTATCCAACCAAAAGCACAGAGACCCAAATAATGGTGAATTACTCCTTCATTACTGTGAGACTTTAAAACTCTATAAACGTACACTCAGAACCAAAAAAGCACAGTACAACAGCAAGCAGCTGACACTAATTGAGGAGTCCATAAACACAAACAACTTCTGGCAAAATTGGAAAAAACAAAAAAAATCTAAACAAGAGGAATTAGCGATACAAAATGGTGACATATGGACAACCCATTTTAAAACACTCTACAACACCGTTCAAATTGACACAAACGCAGAACAAAGCCAAATTCATGAGAAGTTTAATGGATTAGAAAAAGCTATAAAGGACAATCAAAATCCATTGGACTCCCCAATTACTGACCAGGAGCTCTATAAGAAACTTCAGGCCCTCAAATTTAAAAAAGCATGCGGACCTGATGCCATCCTAAATGAGATGCTCAAACTCACTAGTGCAAAATTTAAATTGGCTATATTAAAACTGTTTAATTTGATCCTGAGTGTAGGTTATTTCCCTGACATCTGGAATCAAGGACTCATAACCCCAATCTTTAAAAACGGAGACAAATTTGACCCTAACAATTACAGAGGCATTTGTGTGAATAGTAACCTGGGGAAGGTTTTCTGTAGTATTATAAATGTAAGATTCTAAACTTCCTTAATAATAAGCACAATGTCTCGAGTAAAAGCCAAAATAATACCAAAATATACGCTTGCTTTATCAACTTCCAAAAGGTTTTCTGTAGTATTATAAATGTTCTAAACTTCCTTAATAAGCACAATGTCTTGAGTAAAAGCCAAATTGGATTTATACCAGAACATCGCACAACTGATCATATTTACACCCTACACACCCTGATAGATAAACATGTCCACCAAAATAATACCAACATATACGCTTGCTTTATGCCTACTCTTCGCAGATGACCTATGCCTGCTGTCACCCACAGCACATGGCCTACAGCAGAGCCTGGACCTGCTAGAGCAGTACTGCCAGACCTGGGCCCTGGCAGTAAACCCCAAAAATACTAAAATAATGATTTTCCAGAGAAGATCCAGATCTCAGGGAATTAGACCAAAGTTCTCAATTGGTACAAAATATATAGAGTACCGCACACACTACAATTACTTAGGTTTAAAAATAAGCTCAACTGGACACCTTAATGAGGAAGTGAATGAGGCAGTGAATGAACTGAGAGAGAAGGCATGCAGGGCATTCTACGCCATTAAAAAGCAAATTCAAATTGAAATACCTATTAAAATTTGGCTAAAACGAATTGAATATGTCATTGAACCAATTGCACTTTAAGGCAGCGAGGTGTAGGGTCCACTTGCGAAACAAGATTTCACCAAATGGGACAAACTCCCCATTGAAACCCTGCATGCAGATTTCTGTAAGAATATCCTACATGTAGTCCAGAGGAAAACTACAAACAATGCAAGCAGGGCAGAATTAGGCAAATATCCACTAATAATAAAAACTCAAAAAAGAGCAATTAAGTTTTGGAAACATCTAAAATACAGTGACCCCCTCTCATATCACTACCAAGCCCTGCAATGCCAAGAGCTGAGCAAAGAAAATAGTCCCCTCATCCAGCTGGTCCTGGGGCTGAGTTCACAAACCTYTTCTACMAAKACACTGAAGCCTCAGGACCAGAACATCCAATCAATCAGGATAAACCAAATTACAACACAGTCAAAACAAAACTACATTGCTTATTGGGAAACACAAGCACAAACACAAAGCAAAATGCAGTGCTATCTGGCCCTAAATCGAGAGTACACTGTGGCTAAATATTTGACCATGGTTACTGATCAAAACCTTAGAAAAACCTTGACAAAGTACAGGCTCAGTGAGCACAGCCTTGCCATTGAGAAGGGTAGACACAGGAAAACCTGGCTCCCTGTAGAGGAAAGGCTGTGCAACCACTGCACAACAGCAGAACCTGAGACAGAGCTGCATTTCCTGACAAAATGTCAAAAATATAAAACAATTAGAGGGTGTCATTTCCCCAAATTTGAAACCCTTATTCAAGGTTTCAAAGACCTCTCTGATGAGAGTAGGCTACCAGTCCTGTTGGGGGAGGACGCAGAGAACTGTGGGTTGGCAGCGAACTACATTGCTGCCTGCCATAAGTTGAGGGACAGTGTCTGACAGACCAATCAACCTGCACATGTACTCTACTGTACGTTTATTGTTATTGTTGAATGTATGGTTATTTTGACACTTGGTTATTGTCGTTACTGTTGTCCCGTTGACATTTTTGATTCTCATTTTAATTTTTATATTGTAAATATCCAAAATAAGCTTTGGCAATATGTACATTAAAGCATGCCAATAAAGCAAATTGAATTGAGAGAGAGAGAGAAAGGCCATGCCCCAAAAGTCCATGGGGTGGAGAAAGAAAGAGCATGTCACTACAGCAGGTCAGGAACAAATAAGAGAAAAAAACCTTTTATCAGCATCTGAGTTGTTTTTGATTCAAACCTGAGTTATTGACCAATAGCGTTACTGTGAAGTTAACCTCCAATCAGATATCAAACTTGCCGACGTTATTGTCTGGCCTTAGGGGGCCTGGCCCGCCATTTCTCCTTGCCCGTCCAAATAAAATATTGAAATATTGATAACTTATTTGACCGAGACACGCGCCAACAGAAAAATGCATCAATCTCAGTTGAAGCATACGAGCGAGTGAAACAGCGCCCCTCTGTCTCAGTATGCGTAGACCATGTATCTGATGCTGTCTGGACAAAAAGAGTATGGCATGTCATACTATTTCTGTCCAGACAGCATAAGATACATGGGCTACATACAGATGGGCGCTGTGTCGCTCGCTCGGATGCTTCCTCCGGTGAGATAGTCTCAGCAGAGAGGAAGAGGTTGAAGCGAGAGGGCTCACTCTCGCCAAAATCTTTCCAGTATGTACACGCACTCTTAGGATGCTGGATTACCCTAAAGCAAATGTTTGTTTTGCCAATATTACATAATTACTCCTGTCTAGCCAAAGAGGATCATTAGCTTATTTAGGTTGTATTTTTTGCTGTGGCTTGTTTCAAATCACAATTGTGTTTGGGAAGCCCGCGATTTGGCAATGGGTATATCTGATTGAGTTGCAGCTTTCAGTGAAAGCATCTAAAATATCTGTGAAGTCATTGTGATTCGACAATCATTTAAGACGTTACATCGACAAAAATGGGAGGGGGGTGTGGCCAAGATATGGTGTGTTTCTCTCCAGAAAGCATGCAGATGTAGGAAAGGGCCGATTTGATCATGTCTTATTTCTGATTGTCTCAGCGCACTACGTACACCACACATTTGTTTTTTCACCTCACGCAAGTCAACAAAGTCTGTCTTCTTTTAACATCCATTGCAAATGATAGTTCCTCAATCTCTCTCTCTCTCTCTCTCTCTCTCTCTCTCTCTCTCTCTCTCTCTCTCTCTCTCTCTCTCTCTCTCTCTCTCTCTCTCTCCTGTCTCTTATACACATCTAGATGTGTATAAGAGACAGCTCTCTCTCTCTCTCTCTCTCTCTCTCTCTCTCTCTCTCTCTCTCTCTCTCTCTCTCTCTCTGTCTCTCAATTTAAAGGGCTTTATTGGCATGGGAAACATATGTTTACATTGCCAAAGCAAGAAAAATAGATAATAAACAAAAGTGAAATGAACAATAAAAAATTAACAGTAAACATTATACTCACAAAAGTTTAAAAGGAATAGAGACATTGCAAATGTAATATTATGGCTACGTACAGAGTTATAACGATGTGCAAATAGTTAAAGTACAAAAGGGAAAATAAAATAACAGAAATATGGGTTGTCTTTACAATGGTGTTTGTTCTTCGCTGGTTTCCTTTTTCTTGTGGCGACAGCTCACATATCTTACTGCTGTGATGGCACACTGGTATTTCACACAATAGATATGGGAGTTTATCAAAACTGGATTTATTTTAAAAATCTTTGTGGATCTGTGTAATCTGAGGGAAATATTTGTCTCTAATATGGTCATACATTTGACAGGAGGTTAGGAAGTGCAGCTCAGTTTCCACCTCATTTTGTGGGTAGTGAGCACATAGCCTGTCTTCTCTTGAGAGCTACGTCTGCCTATGGCCTCTCTCAATAGCAAGGCTATGCTCACTGAGTCTGTACATAGTCAAAGCTTTCCTTAAGTTTGGGTCAGTCACAGTGGTCAGGTATTCTGCCACTGTGTACTCTCTGTTTAGGGCCAAATTGCATTCCAGTTTGCTCTGTTTTTTGGTAAATTCTTTCTGATGTGTCAAGTAATTATCTTTTTGTTTCTCATGATTTGGTTGGGTCTAATTGTGTTGCTGTTGCTGTCCTGGGGCTCTGTGGGGCCTGTTTGTGAACAGCTTTCTTAGGGGACTCTTCTCCAGGTTCATCTCTCTGTAGGTGATGGCTTTGTTATGGAAGGATTGGAAATCGCTTCCTTTTAGGCGGTTGTAGAATTTAACGTATCTTTTCTGGATTTTGATATACAGTAATCCCTCGTTTATCGCGGGGGTTACGTTCCGAAAATGACCCGCGATAAGTGAAATCCGCGAAATAGAAAACTTTTTTTTTTTTTTACAATTAGCAACTATTACATGTATACAAATACAGTGACTCACGTGTAGGCCGTTTCGTCGACATTATGGGTTTAGGAGATGTTCGAAATTACAAGATAATTTGGCCAACTTAATGTAAATTTGCCAAGCTGTTTTATGTACGTACACATAACTGCACGAGACGACAAAATGATAGCACAATTCGTAGCATGTTTTGATACAAGAAGCGGGAGTGAGTTTTTAGCGAATCAGAATGCAGAGCACAATGCACCAAAAAAAAAAAAAAAAATGCATTATGAAAATCCGCGAAATAGCGAATCCGCGATAAGTGAACCGCGAAGTGGCGAGGGATCACTGTATAGCGTGTATCGGCCTGATTCTGCTCTCTCTCTCTTTCTCTCGCTCTCTCTCTCTTTCTCTTTCTCTCTAGGTGTGAGTGTCATGGCCATGCTGATCAGTGTGACACCAGTGTGACTCCCTACCTCCGTGCCTGTCCGCCAGAGAGCAATACAGAGGGACACAACGTGAGTCACACACACACATAGACATACACACGCACACATAGACATACACACACACACACATAGACATACACACTCATGCACATAGACATACACACACACACACAGCATATTTGTTGCTATCCTTGTTGGGACCTAAAATTGATTTCTATTAAAAATCCTAATTTCCTTACCCCCAAACCTAACCCTAACCTTAACCCTAACCATAACCCTAAACCTAACCCTAATTCTAACCTCAACCCTAACCCTAAACCTAACCCTAGCTCCTAACCCTTACCCTAACCTTAACCCCTAACTCCTAAACCTAACCCCTAACCCAAATTTTAGCCCTAACCCAATTTGCAACCCTAAACCTAACCCCTAAGCCTAAAACAGCATTTGTCCTCGTGAGGACCTGAGGAAATGTCCCAACATGGGACAATTTTCCTTGTTTTACTATCCTTGTTGGGACTTTTAGCGATTTCCGGTACCCACGAGGATAGTAATACAAGCCCACACCCACATACACACACAGGCCAGATGGAGTTTATAAAGATCCTGCCTCTCCCACACAAATGTAGTTACCTACAGGACGGTAGAGAAGAAAGAGATAGAGAAATAGAGGAGGATGGGGGTGAAAGGGAGAGATGAAAGAGGTAGATTAGGAAAGGGGTGGGAAGTGGGAGTTTAAACCCACCAACACACTGGGATGATGTGTCTGAGATTTCTGGATGGCGCCAGTGCTTTTTCAATGGGAGTCATCCATTGCCGGATGAATGACAACGGTGATGATTGTCTGACAAAAGTAAAAATGGTCCGTCTTTTGACGGACAAAAAAAACGACAATGACGGGCGTCATATTCGACTTAGTCCATGTTCATGCATCGCAGTGTGGTTGTAGCCTGTAGCTTGGGACTGCTGAACAGCATGTCTCCCACAGTGATACAGAAAAGCAAAGGGCCAGCACGTCCCTCTTTGGACTACTGTTTGGAGCGGCTACATTATTCATCAGGGCTCATGCATAATTTAGGCACAGCCCTCTCTTAGACACCCTGTGTAGGGTCGTTGCTGTTGTTATAGTTGACAAACACTGCTACGTCCTAGACACAGATGGTGGAATAAGAGTCAGACATGTCACAGCTGGAAATACCCCGAACTGAACCATCTGCTCCATAGCTGACCCCTACACATCCTACACTTGTGAAGCTCTCTATGCTCATTAGTAACTCATTCAACATATTTTCTACTACTTCACTCAATCCCGTTTTAAAAGACTCCCTTCCGAACTGTTTTACATTCCCTGAGACCAACCAGAACTGTTTCCTTGGCCAAATATTCCCAGATTTTCATAAAAACAGCCATACGTGGTCTCTCGTTTTTCCATTAGCACATTTTGTGCAAGAATAAAGAGTAGGATAGGTGCGCTTCAATGAACTAGTTCGGTGCAGCGGGAGTAGGGGTGTAGTGCTGCTGGAGCTGACCAGAGCATAGCACCGGCACATTTAGAAAAGTTAGATCAAAGCTGAATCAATGTCTTGGGAAAATACAATAATGATTAATTCGTATGCTACATAACATAACCACATATAATAGCATAGTATAATGTTACTGTTACAGCAAAAACACCACCTTAGTCATTATTTATGAGATTATAGGATGGTTAGCAGAATAGTAACTTCTCTCATGTGGCCATAACTCAGCAGCGCCTGCTACTAGGCAGAATTTGCTTGGATTGAAGTGTCAAGGTTGTGCGCTACTGGTGGAGAAGTCAGGTGCAGGAGAGCAGAGAGTTGTGAACAGGCGCACACTTTATTTAGGCAGAGGCAATAAAACAGACAGACGTCACGGCGTCAAGATAAAAAGTGCAAGGCGCGAAAGAGTCACAAAAATAAGCAAATGTTTAACAATTAAACATCCTTCGTGAAATACCACGGAATACAGGGGGGAAAACCACCCTGGCAAGTAACATGAAACACGTAACAAAAACAATTCCACACAAAGACATGGGGGAGAACAGAGGAATAAATACATGCAGTGTGATTAGGGAATGTAAACCAGGTGTGCAGGGAACAAGACAAAACAAATGGAACAATGGAAAAATGGAGCGGCGATGCCTAGAAAACCGGTGACGTCGACCGCCGAACGCCGCCCGAACAAGGAGAGGAGCCGACTTCGGCGGAAGTCGTGACATGAAGCAATGTACAGGAAGGCTATACAGCTGAAGTCGGAAGTTTACATAKACCTTAGTCAAATACATTTAAACTCAGTTTTTCACAAATCCTGACATTTAATCCTAGTAAAAATTCCCTGTCTTAGGTCAGTTAGGATCTCCACTTTATTTAAAGAATGTGAAATGTCAGAATAATAGTTGAGAGAAGAAGGATTTATTTCAGCTTTAATTTCTTTCATCACATTCCCAGTGGGTCAGAAGTTTACATACACTCAATTAGTACTTGGTAAAATTGCCTTTAATTTGTTTTACTTGGGTCAAACATTTCTGGTAGCCTTCCACAAGCTTCCCACAATAAGTTGGGTGAATTATGGCCCATTCCTCCTGACAGAGCTGGTGTAACTGAGTCAGGTTTGTAGGCCTCTTTGCTCGCACATACCTTTTCAGTTCTGCCCACAAATGTTCTATAGGATTGAGGTCAGGGCTTTGTGATGGCCACTCCAATACCTTGACTTTGTTGTCCACAATTTTGGAAGTATGCTTGGGGTCATTGTCCATTTGGAAGACCCATTTGCATTTTCTATGGGATTGTGGTCATGGCCACTCCAATACCTTGACTTTGTTGTCCTTAAGACATTTTGCCACAACTTTGGAAGTATGCTTGGGGTCATTGTCCATTTGGAAGACCCATTTGCGACCAAGCTTTAACTTCCTGACTGATGTCTTGAGATGTTGCTTCAATATATCCACATCATTTTCCTACCTCATGATGCCATCTATTTTGTGAAGTGCACCAGTCCCTCCTGCACAAAGCACCCACAACATGATGCTGCCACCCCCGTGCTTCACGGTTGGATGGTGTTCTTCGCTTGCAAGCCTCCCCCTTTTTCCTCCAAACATAACGATGGTCAATATGGCCAAACAGTTCTATTTTTAAATAAATTAAGTAATTTAAGTAAATTTCACACAAAATCATCCTGTTGTCCCGCCATCGGTTATTTTAAATGTGGTCACCCTAGTGTGTGTGTGTTTCTGTGTGCGTGTATGTGTGTGCATATGTGTGTGCATGTGTGTAACGAAAAAAAGACAACTCTAGATATGTATTCGAGTCTGTCGTTGTGTGTGTTTTATGTGCACGTTTGTGTTTTCCTCTGTGTGTGTGTGTGTGTGTGTGTGTGTGTGTGTGTGTGTGTGTGTGTGTGGTGTGTGTGTGTGTGTGTGTGTGTGTGTTGGTGGTGGTGGGTGGTGTGTGTGTGTGTGTGTGTGTGTTGTGTTGTGTGTTGTGTGGTGTTGTGTAGTCCTCTGCTCTCCTGGGTCATAATCCACATACTGTCTCAAATCAACTAGAACAGTGACACTTCCTCACGCATCTCTAATACCCTCACTCTCTTTTTTTCTCTTACTCTCATTTATCTCTGTGTCAGTCTCTCTCTCTATAGAGTACAGGTTAAACGTTTTATACTTGAGATTCTTCAAAGTAGCCACCCGTTGCCTTGATGACAGCTTTGCATTCTCTCAACCAGCATCATGAAGTAGTCACGTGGAATGCTTTTCCAACAGTCTTGAAAGAGTTCCCACATATGCTGAGCACTTGTTGGCTGCTTTTCCTTCAATCTGCAGTCCAACTCATCCCAAACCATCTCAAATGGGTTGAGGTCGGGTGATTGTGGAAGCCAGGTCATCTGATGCAGCACTCTATCACTCTCCTTCTTGGTCAAATAGCCATTACACAGCCTGGAGGTGTGTTTTGGGTTATTATCCTGTTAAAAAACAAATGATAGTCCCTATAAGCGCAAACCAGATGGGATGGCGTATCGCTGCAGAATGCTGTGGTAGCCATGCTGGTTCAGTGTGCTTTGAATTCTAAATAAATCACTTACAGTGTCACCAGCAAAGCACCCCGAACCATCGCACCTCCTCCTCCATGCTTCACGGTGGGAACCACACATGCGGAGATCATCCATTCACCTACTCTGTGTCTCACAATGACATGGCGGTTGGAATCTCAAATCTCAAATTTGGCCTCATCAGACCAAAATACAGATTTCCACGGGTCTAATGTCCATTTCTCATGTTTCGTGGCCCAAGCAAGTCTCTTCTTATTATTGCTGTCCTTTAGTAGTGGTTTCTTTGCAGCAATTTGACCATGAAGGCCTGATTCACGCAGTCTCCTCTGAACAGTTGATGTTGAGATGTGTCTGTTACTTGAACTCTGTGAAGCGTTTATTTGGGCTGCAATTTCTGAGGCTCGGTAACTCTAATGAACTTATCCTCTGCAGCAGAGGTAACTCTGGGTCTTCCTTTCCTCTGGCAGTCCTCATGAGAGCCAGTTTTTGTCACAGCGCTTGATGGTTTTTGCGACTGCACTTGAAGAAACTTTAAAAGTTCTTGAAATTTTGGGGATTGACTGACATTCATGCATTAAAGTAATGATGGACTGTCGTTTCTCTTTGCATATTTGAGCTCTTCTTGCCATGGACGTGGTCTTTTACCAAGTAGGGCTATCTTCTGTATACCACCCTTACCTTGTCACAACACAACTGATTGGCTCAAACGCATTAAGAAGGAAAGAAATTCCACAAATGAACTTTAACAAGTATGCATTGCAGGTGACTACCTCATGAAGCTGGTTGAAAGAATGCCAAGAGTGTGCAAAGCTGTCATCAAGGAAAAGGGTGGCTACATTGAAGAATCTCAAATATAAAATATATTTTGATTTGTTTCACACTTTTGGTTACTACATGATTCCATATGTGTTATTTCATAGTTTTGATGTCTTCACTATTATTCTACAATGTAGAAAATAGTAAAAATAAAGAAAAACCCTGGAATGAGTAGGTGTGTCCAAACTTTTGACTGGTACTGTATATATACAGTATATATCGGTCTCAGTGATAATTCTGACTAAACACTTACAACGGTAACTAAAGGATTTCTGTCAGATGAACCTCAGAGGTTGTTTGTGTTTTGAATGGAAAACACACAGTTAGCTCGACAAGAGGTCGTGCCTGGGTGGGTGCTTGCGTCAGTGTGTGCGTACATATGCGTGTGTGTGTGTGTTTGCGTCCTGAAAGCTTCAGCCTTGAGTAGTGAATCTTCTGCCGTGTGTCAGTGTAATGTCGAGACATGCAGCAGCAGGCTGAGGAGAAGAGATATTAGTGATGAATATTGTATGTGTTCTGTAGAGTTAGATGGAGGCTGGGCCGGGGCGGCTGCTCTGCTCAGCTGCAGAATTTCCACAGTGACGTTAAAATGGCCGAGGCGGCCAGACATGTGTCAGGATGATCACTGGAGAAGTAGAGGGGCAGGACACACATTCTGACACACACTCACACTCGACATGTGCACACGCCCCGCACGAACACACACATGCATGTATACTCGAACACACACACACACACCACACACACAAACACACAACACACAAACACACAACACACCACACACACACACACACACCACCACACACCACACCACACACACACACACACACACACACACACACACACACACACACACACACACACACACACACACACACACACACACAACACACACTGC
>NW_019942679.1:152290-156934 GCF_002910315.2 Salvelinus sp. IW2-2015
CTCTTGAGAGAGCCAGGGTCTATGTTTCCCAGGTCTTAAGTATCAATGTTCTTCTCTTGGAGCCAGGTCTATTCCCACGTCAAGTATCAAATGGCGCCTAAGTAGATTTCCGTAACTAATTTGTAACTTATATACAGGGGCGAAAATACTGATGAATCACTTGGAGGGGACAATTACATATACATTTTTCTCAAGAGCAATTCCTTGAGGGGGACACCAACAGTTAGTGCTGTAACCACATAGCCTACGTTGTAATATGTTAAATGTATATTGAGGAACATATTCCTACAACTGAAATAATTGATAGGTACAGTAGTTAACTGAAGGGTTTAACCCACTTGTTCAAATGTTTAAATCATTTATGAATACTACTAGTTATAAGTTAGTTATAGCATTGCTCCTACCAGTCCAGTATGTATGCAGGTATTCGTATTACAACTAGCATATAAAAGACCCTAATATCAAGAGAAGGCCAGTAGGTAGCACTGGTACTGTTACACTTATGGGTTTAGTTTTTCATAAATACAATGACTTTGATCTCACCTAAAATAATCTCCATTGGAACCATCACAAAGTTGAGTCTCCGTATTGAATTGACTTTTAATTTGACTTTTTCTATACAGTTATATAGTCATAAATGTGCACTGGCCTGAGTCTACTACAATACTTTACAAATGAACAAAAAGCTTAAAAATAGTTAACAGTTTGCTAAGCAAATAACTACTCAACTGAAAAACCCAAATAAATCAAACAAAATATCCTTCAGTCAGTGTCGCAACTCTTCAAACCAGCAGCTATGGACAAGTATGTCGCCACAAAAGGTATGCCAAATTTTAAATAAACATAACATGAAATAAATAATTGTAAGTGTACTGTCGATGTACTTGTCATTACCTAAAAACTACTCTCCTCTAGGCTGCTTAGTACCCGCTCATCTGCCCTAGCACAGCTCTTAAGCAGTCATTCCGCACAGTCCACCTTGTTTGACATAGGGTTTCCGGGTGGGCAGATGGTTTCTTTGACGTGGCAATTGAATTCAAACATGCTCTTAAACTTTCCTGACTGGCCATTAGAGACACCTAACTGATGGACCAAAGAAAGGGAATCCCGGATCAGTGGGAGGCTGAGCAGCCAGCCCTGTGTTAATCAGATTACCACAGTGTGTCCACAATGGACATAGAGGGCAATGGCTGCGCCTTCTCCCACAAAAATTGCCTGTGCACTGTGATTTTCCTGCCATGTTTGAGGCCACCATCGTAACTTCTGCCCACGTAAGCCAGACATGGGCAAATTGAGGCCTCAACCACACTTCAGTGCACCTTTCGCATGCCCTCGCTTTTGTCTCCGACACCCTGTATAGCCCAATAAACTCCTCGTGAGGGACAAGGTCATGGTCATTACATTAATGCCCAAAAGGACACTCTTCCTGTTCAGCACCAGAGACATCTTGAGTACCATCAACAATTAATAAAAAGAATTGTACAATCGGAAGAGACCTAAATCTCAGCTGCAATGCCGTCGAATGATTTGTATTGGCCATGATGTTCAGAAATTTCATTCTGTGCTTTCTGGCGGCCTCTTGAAACGTCAACACTTCTGTTGGCAAGAGTGTTGCGCGTTCAAATTGTGGGTGGTGCGATATGGTTTTGTGCCATCACTGAGGGTTCAAACTGACAGATGCTGTGCCACTGTCCCCTAGACTGGTGCTGCGGCAACAGGGTGGACACCTGCGTTCCTGCCGTGGCTTGTGACATTGTTCTCTGAGTCTCTCTCCCGGCTCTTCCTTTCAACCACCCTCACAACTCAGTCTGTCTTCTTAGAATAAGACATAAGGTGTTTGCCGTACTCCTAAACTACGCGTACCCAAAACTGAACAATTAATCACACAGGCAATACATTGCCATAAACCAAATGCTTAGTTTATTCATCAGTTTAAGTTGAGAGCGGGGGTATCCATGGCATTTTCCATTATGTCCCTATTTTACAAGTAAAAAAAAACATTGAAACCTTTATAATGTTGCCAACAAAAGACTCAAAACAAACCTACCTGAGACTCCCTGTCTTGCCAGTCTGTCCCTGCCTATCGTCCCCAGCTCTGCTGGTCTGTGTGCCATCTGTTGCCTGCTCTGCCTAATGACTCATGTGAACATTCCAGTTAGCATTTCACTTTCTTTCTATGACTTTTATCAAACTCGTCTTTGAGATTTAGGCTACTAGATTCTTACTTGCGTTTTGGTGTCTGAAAAATACTCTGAATGTCCGTTCTTTTTACTTGTTTTCTGCCATTTTTCTACATGGCTGGGCTGGCCGGTCTAGCCTGCACACCACACACATTTTACACAAACATATGCTACAACCTTCTAATTTTAATATAGTTTTTTCTATTGGCTGGCTTCCAACAATAGCTGAATTTGTAAAAGCTAGCGAGCACCAATTCCGTTTCTGTGGGTGTTTTGCTATAATCAAAAAAAAATAAAATGTCATAATAATAATAAGATGTTATAAGACGTTCACTTTGCAGACAGATTTAGCCTTTTGCTTAAGCGAGCACCATTAAATATATAAAAGACAATAGTTATAGACGTGTAGCTCGTGATCTTACTCAGTTCTGGACTTCAGATATGCTATGAGCTAACAGCTCTTATCACAGGGACTTATGAAGCACTGAAAGGTGCCCTGCTGTTATCTTGGAAATAAGGGATTGACGATCAGCACCAGATTCCATCTTTGGACGACCGCCAGCAGTTAATGTAGATGAGTGTACTAGCTAGCTTGCTAGTTAATGTTTGCTTAGGTTTTGCGCGCTAGCTCGCTCGATTTCAGCTAGTGTGTGAACACATACAAACGCGTGATAGCCAAATTGAGTAAACAAAATTATGTGCTGGAACTTTGGCATAAAAATGTAAACATTGGCATTGGCGCGAATTGACTGGATTAACCTCATGTCAGTTACGACCATGTGCCTTTCGGACAGTAGATTACGAACCCTCTAATTCGCCAGCTTGGTAGAAGAGTGACTGCGACAGTTGGTAGTGCAAACCATTTGTGAAGTTTCATCAAAATGGCGCAGGCAAAGACGGTGGGTCCAGGTCGCAATCCTTTTGAAACTTAAAAAGGTCGTGCTATTAAGTGTCTATAAATCAGCACAACTGTGATACATTCATTGCGTATCATTCATATATTGATAATTTACATAGTTATGTTTGGTACATGTGTTAGATTGGGGGGGCAACTCATATTTTTTCCCAAGGATGGGGGTCGTGTCCCCCCTGCCAGTCTCCCCCCTGTATTTTGCTCGCTTTATGCTTATATAGTACATAATGTTTCTGCCACCGTGTCTTATGACCCAAAAGAGCTTCTTGATATCAGGGCAGCGATTACTCACCTCATACTGGAGGAATTCTGCTTCAACGAGTCGGATGGGAAGGAGTTACTCCCGACAAGGCCCTCATCCCTGTCATTCGCAGAAGGGAAAAGACTGAGATATCGTGGACGACGGTCCGGGTGTCTTGTAAGGATCCGTCTCCATGAGGGTAATCTACCTTTWCCATCGGTCCTATTAGCCAATTTACAATCAATAGATAATAGAATAGACGAACTACGAGCACGTATATCCTACCACGGGACATTAAAAACTGTAATATATTATGTTTCACCGAGTCGTGGCTGAACGACGACATGATTAACATACAGCTGGTGSGTTTTTACCCTTGTGTAGTCTTAACATTCTGTATACTCCCCCTGTCCTAAATGTAAAAAATGACCCGCCTTCACTAAACCCCTAAAATAAAGCAGCTTCATTGAATTTTAAACCCCAAATCTATTTTGCATGAGGAAACAACCTGTCATTCATCACTAACTTTGTGAATATCTGTGTTTTCCCTAACAATGCAGAAAGACTGCATTTAATCAGTGGACACCACTCGTTTTTATGACAACACACCTGTCATAATTGTTTTCTTTACTAAAGTAGAGGTTTATTACTATTATTATTAGTATTGCTAAAGGTACTGCATAGGTGTAAACATACATTTTTTAGCAAGAGATAGCACTTGTAGAGCCTAAGAAAATAGCAGAAATGTGCAGAAAGTAGTTTAYAATGTTTTTTATTGAAGGAAAACAATAACAATCTTGAACGTTTTTGGCAACATAGTGATATATTCTTATATACTGTACAATGAGGAATTCAACCACAAAATACTAGTCTTCTCCCATTTGTTGAACCATTGCACACACCCACAAGGTGTATAAACACCAACAATAAATAAGAATAAAATAASATAATAGATACAAAACAAAAACGTGAAGAACATGAATCAAACAACTCTAATTAGCACATGTAGGACAGTATGCAAGTGTGCGTGCATGGACTTTGCAGATGTATTTCTCACATGTGCAGCACATAGTATTTGTTTTACAGTCCTTTGGGGGACAGAATTGGCATCTCCTCCTTTTGCCTGCCCCAYCTGCAGCCTCAGGTAGATCAGGACAAGATTCAGCCCCCTGAACAGCTTTCACAAGCGCTGCAGACGCTGCTGTGCAGGGGAGACGCTCCCTTCTTTGAATGTGTGGGGTTACAAGTGCCTTTCCCAGCTGCTCCAGGAACAACACACTCTTGTTCCGCTTATCAGACATCCAAGTAGG
>NW_019942679.1:157610-162506 GCF_002910315.2 Salvelinus sp. IW2-2015
TGCCGGGTCTAAAATGACCCTAAGACAATCTTTGTACCCTGGTGGTGTACAGCTTTCATGGAAATAAGAACAAAGGCGATGTTTCACTTTTTCTAATGGTGGGTCCACTCTAGGAAAAGTCATAACATTTCAAGTTGAAAACATATAATTTAGGGCATTTTATCTGCTGTTAAACATTGTGGCTGGTCATTTTTGACCCTTACGACAACACAAGGGTTAAGTTGTTTTCATCAGGATATAACAGCGGCCTCTGGTAAGGCAAGGGGAGGCGGCCTATGCATATTTGTAAACAACAGCTGGTGCACAAGGAAGTKTCAAGGTTTTGCTCGCCTGAGGTAGAGTATCTCATGATAAGCTGTAGACCACACTATTTACCAAGAGAGTTTACATCTATATTTTTTGTAGTTGTCTATATACCACCACAGACGGATGCTGGTACTAAGACCGCACACAATGAGCTGTATTCCGCCATAAGCAAACAGGAAAACGCTCATCCAGAGGCGGCGTCCCTAGTGTCCGGTGACTTTAATGCATTGAAACTCAAATCAGTTTTACCTCATTTCTATCAGCATGTTAAATGTGCAACCAGATGGAAAACAACTCWAGACCACCTTTACTCCACACACAGAGACGCCTACAAAGCTCTCCATCGCCCTCCAGTTGGCAAATTTATCCTCCTGATTCCTGCTTACAAGCAAAAACTAAAGCAGGAAGCACCAGTGACTTGGTCAATAAGAAGTGGTCAGATGAAGCAGATGCTAAGCTACAGGACTGTTTTGCTAAAACAGACTGGAACATGTTCCGTGATTCTTCTGATGGCATTGAGGAGTACACCACAACAGTCACTGGCTTCATCAATAATTGCATCAATGACGTCATCCACACAGTGACCATACGTACATACCCCAACCAGAAGCCAGGGATTACAGGCAGCATCTGCACTGAGCTTAAGGGTAGAGCTGCCGTTTTCAAGGASCGGGACTCTAACCCYGAAGCTGATAAGAAATCCCACTATGCCCTCCGACTAACCATCAAACAGGCAAAGCATCAATACAGGACTAAGATTGGATTGTACTACACCCGCTCTGACGCTCGTCAGATGTGGCAGGGCTTGCAAACTATTACAGACTACAAAGGGAAGCACAGCCACGAGCTCCCCAGTGACACAAACCTACCAGACAAGCTAAATTACTTCGATGCTCGCTTCGAAACATGCATGAGAGCACCAACCGTTCCGGACGACTGTGTGATCACGCTGTCCGTAGCCGATGTGAGACAGACCTTTAAATAGGTCAACATTCAAGGCCGCAGGGTCAGATGGATWACCAGGGCGTGTACTCCGAGCATGCGCTGACCAACTGGCAAGTGTCTTCACTGACATTTTCAAACTGTCCCTGACTGAGTCTGTAATGCCAACATGTTTCAAGCAGACCACCATAGTCCCTGTGCCCAGGAACGCTAAGGTAACCTGCCTAAATGACTACCGACCCGTAGTGCTCACGTCTGTAGCCATGAAGTGCTTTGAAAGGCTGGTCATGTCTCACATCAACACCATTATCCGGTTGGGACGCACCATGTGCGGCAACGGTATGTGCTCTGTGGTAATAGATGGCTACCTAGAATCAGTTTCTGTTCATTACATTTAGATTCCTTTTTTGACTGATTAAAGTTAATATATTGCCTTAGAAGAAATACATTCATTCATTGTAATATGTTTAATATAGTCATATTAACAGGATATTACACAGTAGTATATATTTAGCTACTTACATTTCCACAGTATATGAACCAGTACTCAATAGTTTTTTCCTCTCTCTGTTACCTACTTCACGGCTTTAGCCTTGCGTTACACAAGTGGTTTCTCCCTGCTTTGCCATGTTGTGTTCTTCCGAATTGTGGTGAGTCAACATCCTAACACTACCCCCGCCTGTTTAGTGTCTCTTACCAGTTCAGGTTATTGTAGTGGAATCGGCCTCACCACAGATAGTGATATCCTTAATTTATACACTCTGTTGTCGAAGATGACTCTTCTCCACCCCAGTAGGAAATATGCAAATACTGTTATAGTGTATTTAAGGTTTAAGCGGGCATTGCACTTTCGCCTAAAGTAGTCTGTAAATTAATCCATTTATATACTTGTCAAATACACCTCTCTGATTCTATCCTACTTAAAATTTGTATTCAACCAGCCACAATTCCATGAATTATAATCCATACAAAAAATTCAACAAATTCCTGTCGCTGCAGGGGGACTATTTTGCCTTGCAGACTTGAGGCGAAACTGTTATTCAAAATTAAGATTAGAACACGTTGAAAGAATAACGTGGACAAAATATTTGGAGGAGGATTTACAAATTCTACCCTCATCACACTAGCCGGCACCATAATAGCATCATTTTCAACATGATAAACCTATCCCTCTATTGTACGGTTTGGGCTTTCCTAAAATACATGGAGTTTTCATCTGTAGCATAGTATATATTGCAATTAGCAATGTAGTGTAAATAGCCATACTCTAGTACCATTTTGTAATGGAGGTCTAAATTGGGCTTGGTTTTCTTTCCAGGTTGAATCTATAAGAAGGTTCCAGATAGCCCGTGCCTTTCATTTCCTACATGGATGTGATACCTTTGAACGAGCGACCCGGTTTAGCAAACGGGTCCTGAACAAACATACGGTGGGCTATTCCTCAACACCACCCAACGTTCGGTGTTCTATAACAGGATGATAGCTATGGGGCGACGAGACCAACGCCTGACGGGCGCCCAGAGCGGTTTGCTCCGAAGCGCCACCACCTGGAACACAAAAGGAGTATACAATACACACCTTGACTAGTGGTACCGAAGACAAGCACTCACATTCGGCAACTACAAGAAAAACTATTTTAACTTTGTGTCTCTCAACTTCAGGGTGAAACAGTGAGTGAAGAAAGAACTGGACCCAGATGTATCTGTCTTGAAATGGTATATTAAATCGATAATAGAAGAAAGAGAGAACTACCTTAATGGATGTCCAAGTGTTTTCGTCGTATAGTTTTGTTTGTGTCTGTGTGCATGTTGTCAAATGCCTAACGTTCTTGTCTAACGCTCTCCTTCAGACTGTGTATTGGCTTGTTTATTCCTGACGTTCGCCTTTGTCTGCCACCCCGCCGTCCTGCCCATGTACGAGGAGCTTTTAAAGAGTGAGTCTATCGCTGTCTTACCCAGGCTGCCACATAGAGTGCTACATCACACACACACCACACACACACACACCAGTCTATATCTGTTAGTGTACTTACAGAGAAAGAACGTGTCTGTGTTTGTCTTTCAAAACCTCCTCTTTTCCCAGTCGTTCCCGTAGAAAGATGCAGGGCCAACATGTCTTCGGCCATGCATCATTGTACCTGCGGTGTCCCTCGGATATCTGAACCTTCAACGGTGAGCCACCCCTCCCCCCTTAGAAACGTATTCATTCCATTTTTTAACAGTCGGATAAAACTATGTTTGAGGAAGAGAAACAGTCCGTTCGGGGCTCATACAACCAATGTGATTTATGCAAGTACGCCCCGTGAGAAAACAAGACACAGATCATCTTCCAATTACACCAATGGATATCCGTGTAATTTGTTATATTCATGGCTTAAGGACATCGCCAAGCAGGTGTCCAGGCCATTTTGTTCAGACATCCCTAAATGGTATGGTACTGCAATTGGCCCCTTAGTTAGCCAGGACGACATTGACATGATGAAAATGACATGAACGAGGGTGTGAAAGTTAACGCACAACCTTGAATTAAAATCTAGCTGTTGTAATGTCCAAAGTTGATCTCCCAATCTCCCTATCTTGATTTGAGGGCGTGCTGACATTGTAAACATGAGCAAGGTTGCAGGAAGACATTTTCTGAACGAACACCAATAATACAGCACAAATGAGAGCACCGTGAATGTTGGACCGTAGGGGTGTGTGAGTTATAGAGCATTGGATGTGACCAGGCCTGCGGTTCGCATACCCAGTGGTCACACAGGGCCCTGTGTCTGGATATACTGATATAGTATTGATAAGGTGTGGAAGTGAATTGAATAAATGTTGTGGTCTCTTTATAAGTGTGAGAAAGGAACCCAAGCCATAAAAATAAATGACCATATTGGATTGGCTTTGTACAGTGCATGTGGAGGTCCGAACTTCTGCACCCACCTACTACCAGCGTCTACCAAGTTGTCTGAACCGTATCTGTTTTCCCCCTCTCTTACTCATTTACCACCTGGTCGATATAGCGTTGTCTGGCCGTGCTGACAGCTTCACCCTGAACTGTCCCTGTGTGGTGGCTGCTTCCCGTAGCCCCACCGATCTATGCTGTTCGGCTTGGCCAGCTTGTGCTCTACTGGGCCCATCCAGCCTCTGTCTTCCTATCACATCCATCCCACCCAACCGTCTATGTGACGGAAAGCCTCCAATTGTGCGAATATACGTTCCGTTGACAGAGGGAGTGCCTGTAGTTTTCTGTCATATCCCAGGGGGGTCCTTAGCTTAGATGCGGGTTATTCATGCAGAGCTATGTTCCACCATGGATTGACCGTTGGTCCCCGTCTCTGTCGGCTGCGTGGCTACTATGGGTGCTGTCGTTAGATCGCACGTCTGGGTCGAGAGCACAGCTGCCTGTGTAACGGCTCCTCCCAATGAGTTTCGAAGACTGTAGCATGTTATCCGCGCCATCACAACCATGAATCATCAATAAGGAGCTTCTCACATTAGTGTTTTCCTTTTTGTTCCAGTTGGGAAAGGCCAGTGTTGAAAGAGTTGCAAAATAAAGGATATTGCCATCATCTCCTGTGGATTAATGGGTACTGTGGGTGGGGGGTTGTATCTGCAAATTGTAAGTGGGAGGGTTTCTAGATTTTCTGGGGATAAATTGGCC
>NW_019942679.1:162531-163866 GCF_002910315.2 Salvelinus sp. IW2-2015
GCCACGCTGATCCTCAACACGGGGGCCCCTCAGGAGTGCGTGCTCAGTCCCCTCCTATACTCCCTGTTCACTCATGACTACATGGCCAGGCACTACTCCAACACCAGKATCAAGTTTGCCGATGACACAACAGTGGTAGGCCTGATCACCGACAACGATAAGACAGCCTACAGGGAGGAGGTCAGAGACCTGGTTGTGTGGTGCCAGGACAACAACCTCTCCCTCAACGTGATCAAGACAAAGGAGATTATTGTGGACTACAGGAAAAGGAGGACCGAGCACGCCCCCATTCTCATCAACGGGGCTGTAGTGGAACAGGTTGAGAGCRTCAAGTTCCTTGGTGTCCACATCACCAACAAACTATCATGGTTGAAACACACTAAGACACTCGTGAAGAGGGCATGACAAAGCCTGTTCCCCCTCAGGAGACTGAAAAGATTTGGCATGGGTCCATAGATCCTCAAAAGGTTCTGCAATTGCACCATCGAGAGTATCCTGACTGGTTGCTTCACTGTCTGGTTTGGCAACTGCTCGGCCTCCGACCGCAAGGCACTACAGGGGGTAGTGCCCAATACATCACTGGGTCCAAGCTTCCTGCCATCCAGGACCTCTATACCAGGCGGTGTCAGAGGAAGGCCCTAAAAATTATCAGACTCCAGTCACCCTAATCATAGACTGTTCTCTCTGCTACCGCACGACAAGAGGTACCTGAGATCCATGTCGAGGTCAAAAAGGCTTCTAAACAGCTTCTACCCCCAAGCCATAAGACTCCTGAACATCTAGTCAAAGGGCTTACAGGCCCCTCTTTTACGCTGCTGCTACTCTCTGTTTATAATCTATGCATAGTCACTTTAACTCTACCTACATGTCCATATTACCTCAATTACCTCAACTAACCGGTGCCCCCGCACATTGACTCTGTACCGGTACACCCTGTATATAGCCTCTCTTGTTATTTTACTGCTGCTGTTTAATTATTAGTTACTTTTATTTTCTATTTTCAGTTTTTTACTTAACAGTTATAAAAAAAAATATTAACTTCTTGAGGCATTGTTGGTTAAGGGTTTGTAAGTAAGCATTTCACTGTTGTATTTGGCGCATGTGACAAATAACATTTGATTTGACTACAGCAGCCTCTTAATAGCAAGGCTATGCTCACTGAGTCTGTACATAGTCAGTCACTGGGTACTTTCTGTTTAGGGCCAAATTGTACTCTCATTTAAAGGCCAAATAGTATGTTAATTATGTTCTATCTCTCTCTCTCTCTCCATATCTTCCTCCCACTCTCTCTCTCTCTCTCCATATCTTCCTCCCACTCTCTCTCTCTCTCTCTCC
>NW_019942679.1:163891-191780 GCF_002910315.2 Salvelinus sp. IW2-2015
CATTACACTGGCAGGGATTTGCGTAGTGCGAGACAGAGATTGATCTGAGATACCGAGGAATTCATGTTGGTTGTCTCACAATGCTACTGCTATTCAAACTATCATATGTGTATGAGACACACACAGAACGCGATCGTGAAGAGGGCATCTGAAGATAGCACAGTGTTCTCCTCCCACGTCCAGGAGACTGAAAATGGACTTCCTGCGAGGGTTAGATCCTCAAATGGACGATTTTGCTATTTGCAAAATCCATTGCGAGACGTACAAGTCTCGACTGGTTGTGGCTAGCTCTCTGGGTCTTGGTTGTTGTGCGTTGTTTAGGCGGGTATTCAGGAGTTGGGTCATGGTTTAGGTCAACTTCCTTCGGGCCAACCTTGCGACCGGAGCGGGCAGCTAGACAGGTGAATGCCAAGCAACCTATTGTAGGTACTGGGCGTCATCTGAAGTGTGTGCGACTGCGCTATCACACAAGGGGACTGTGGCATTACCTATGGGTGATGAGAGAGGAAGGTCTTCCATATAGAGAAGTTATTGACGCAATCAACGTCACGCCTATTGAATTGACGAGTTCTACTCTGCATAGCAGCGGTAAAACTGAATTTGAGTTTGCACGCACAAGAAGTATCGCATGGAGATCATATTTGTAAGGATTCACACAAGGTCTAAGACACAGAGTTCTGGACCGCCCAAGCCCACTAATGACCTTCGGTGAAATGATAGGCTCAGACATGTGGTCATTTACAGGCTGTCCTTTGTCTTCTGCTGGTGGGACATACGCAACGTTCTACTGATTTTAATATGTGATGCATAGGCAGGTTTCTATAACGCTAAGTCGCAAGATCGATTTTGTCGGCTGGTATTAATGTAACAATACAAAATATAGATGTGAACTCTCTGGTAAAATAGTGATCTAGGATCCGGTACAGCTTATCTATGGTCGCAGATACTCCCTACCGACAATCATGACGTCTGTAGCAAAGAAGATACTATGAGACCCTTGTATAAGCTCCTTCGTTGCTACTAGTCTGTTTATGTTATAGAATTGCGCGTGTGAAGTCTCCATGAGTTACTTAGCATTATCACGTATGTGCTCAGCTTGTTTACTTTAATCAGTTATACCATAGAATAAATAATATCAACTCTTTCTTGATAAGTGCATTGGTTGTTGGTTAGAGGTGTTTGGTTAAGTAGAGCATTATTAGACGTGTGTTGTATTTGGCGCATGTGAAAATAGAACATTTGTATTTGCTAGAGCAGCATAATAGCAAGGCTATGCTCACTCGAGTACTGTACATTGGTTCTAAAGTCACCTTGGGAGATAAACATTTGTCTCGTATTGAATGGCAAATTTAGTGTCTCTTTAACTTGAAAGGTGTTCATAAGAATATGTATGTTCTACGAGTGTGACTCGCTATCTAGAAAAAGTGATCATCATCTCATTCTCTCGCATTTGCTCCTTATATCTCTCCATGAGTTCTCGCTTTCGTACACCCTCTCTTTCCAATCTTCTTCCCTTTCTCTCCGCTCTCTCTTTCCATACTTCCTCCCTCTCTATCTCTCTCTCTCCATATCTTTCTCCATCTCTCTCTCTCTCTCCATATCTTTCTCCTCTCTATCCTCCTCTCTCTCTCCATATCTTTCCGCTTCAGTCTCCTCTCTCTTCCATATCTTGTCTCCTCTCTCTCTCTCTCTCTCTCTCTCCATATCTTCTCCCACTCCTCCTCTCTCTCTCCATATTTTCCATCTCTCGCCTCTCTCTCTTCCATTTTCTGCTTTCTATCCCTTCTTCTCCATCACTTCTCCTCTATCCCTTCTCCCATAATTTCCTCCTTCTCTTCCTCTTCTCTCTCATATCTTTCCTTCTATCCCTTCTCTCTCTACTTCTCTTTCTACTCCCTCTCTCTCTCTCTCTCTCTCTCTCTTCTCTCTTCGTCCCCACACCTCTCTCTCAGTTCTCTCATTCTCTCTCTCTTCGTTCTCTCTCTCTCTCTCGTCACTCGTCCTCATTCTCTTCTCTCTCTCCTTCTCTCCTCTCTCTCTCTCTTCTCTCTCGTCTCCGTCCTCAGGACACACAGGGTGAGTATGTAGAAGTGTCATTACTGCTCCCAGCCCTCTAGAGAGAAACCAAGCGTTCCCTCCCTTTCTTTATCTGCACATCACAGCGGCCATTTTGGAGAGACAGATGGTGTCGATAGAGACAGTGGATGACAAATTCTAAATCAATCTGAGGGTCAATCCCAGGGAGAGTTCTAGCTGATTTAAATTCTCCCAATGAAGGATTACTCCCTCCTTAGTTCCATTGCTCAGAATTCATTGCGTTCTCTCGGTCTAAGGTCCCATGCCGAGCTCCATTGGCTTAGTTTCTATATCATGTTGTATCTTTCTCCGTTTTGTGCTTGCCAATGTAGAGGGAACATGCACTCTTAGGAAAAAGGGTTCCAAAATGTACTAAAAGGGTTCTTCGGCAGTCCCCATTGGAGAACCCTCACACACACACACACACACACACACACACGCGCACGCGCACGCACACACGCACGCACACACACACACACACACACACACGCATAGACACAAATAACCTCACACTCAACATCAACAAAACAAAGGAGATGATTGTGGACTTCAGGAAACAGCAGAGGGAGCACACCCCTATCCACATCGATGGGACAGTAGTGGAGAAGTTCCTCGGCGTACACATCACGGACAAACTGAAATGGTCCACCCACACAGACAGCGTGGTGAAGAAGGCGCAATAGCACCTCTTCAACCTCAGGAGGCTGAGGAAATTCGGCTTGTCCCCAAAAACACTCACAAACTTTTACAGATGCACAATCGAGAGCATTCTGTCGGGCTGTATCACCGCCTGGTACGGCAACTGCTCCGCCCACAAACGCAAGGCTCTCCAGATGGTAGTGAGGTCTGCACAACGCATCACCGGGGGCAAACTACCTGCCCACCAGGACACCGAAACCACCCGATGTCACAGGAAGGCCAAAAAGATAATCAAGGACAACAACCACCCGAGCCACTGCCTGTTCACCCTGCTATCATCCAGAAGGCGAGGTCAGTACAGGTGCATCAAAGCTGGGACCGAGAGACTGAAAAACAGCTTCTATCTCAAGGCCATCAGACTGTTAAACAGCCATCACTAACATTGAGTGGCTGCTGCCAACATACTGACTCAAATCTCGAACCACTTTAATAATTAAAAATTGGATGTCATAAATGTATCACTAGTCACTTTAAACAATGCCACTTTATATAATGTTTACATACCCTACATTGCTCATCCCATATGTATATACTGTACTCTATACCATCTACTGCATCTTGCCTATGCCGTTCGGCCATTGCTCATCCATATATTTATATATACATATTCTTATTCATTCCTTTACACTTGTGTGTGTAAGGTAGCTGTTGTGAAATTGTTAGATTACTTGTTAGATATTACTGCATGGTCGGAACTAGAAGCACAAGCGTTTCACCACATTCACATTAACATCTGCTGACCAATAAAATTTGATTTGATTTGGTTGGACACACACACACAGACTCTGAGGTGCTATGATCTCTTTAACCTTCCCTCCTCATCCTCCTCTCCCCTCCTTCTCAGTAAATGAGATTTTAAAAAGTATCCAAGAGGCCTCGGTGAGTCTAAGCCGCTCATCCGTGGCACACTCCCACAATGCACTGCTGCCCAGGTGGACTAATTTGTAACATGTTTCTCCCTCTCCCTCTCCTTCCCTCACCCTATCCCTCTCTCTCCCTCCTCATCTCCCCCTCCTCTCTCTCACCGTCCTTTTCCCCTCGTTCCATATCTCTCCCTCCTCATCTCATCTCCTTCTCCTTCCCACCTCTCCATCCCCTACTCCCTCTCTTTCTCCCCTCCATCCCTTCCTCTTCCTCCCCATCCCTCCCTCAATCCACCTCCCTTCTTCTCTCTAGGTTGGGGGTAAGTGTAAGGGGCGTGTGTCTGGCAGGCGGTGTGATGCGTGTCAGGTTGGATCGTAGGGTCTGCAGCAGTGGAGCCCCCGAGGGCTGTCTACCGTGTGGCTGCAGCGCTGCAGGCACCCGGGAAGACGACGGTGCCTGTCACCAGCAGTCAGGACAGTGCCAGTGCAAGACACACGTAATCGGTAGGTAGCAAGGTAGCACTTCGGGGTGATTGCTTCCGTGATGGGAGCACATGGGAGGGCCTTCTTGTTTGGCCTGTCTCTGGATTGTTCTCTCTCTCTCTCTCTCTCTCTCTCTCTCTCTCTCTCTCTCTCTCTCTCTCTCTCTCTCTCTCTCTCTCTCTCTCTCTCTCTCTCTCTCTCTCTCTCTCTCTCTCTCTCTCAATTCAATTTGCTTTATTGGCATGACGAAACAATGTACATATTGCCAAAGCGTACTTTGGATATATACAATATTAAAATAATAATAATCAATTATAATCATTGTCAAAGGGACAACAGTAACAACAATAACCAAGGGTCAAAATAACCATTGAACAATAACAATATAGAGGACATGTGCAGCAATGTAGTGTGCTGCCAACCCACAGCTCTCTGCGTCCTCCCCCAACAGTCATCTATTCTCATCAGAGAGGTCTTTCAAATCTTGAATAAGGGTTTCAAATTTGGGGAAATGACACTCTCTAATTGTTTTATATTTTTTACATTTTGTCAGGAAATGRAGCTCTGTCTCAGATMCTGCTCCAGTGCAGTGGTTGCACAGCTTTTCGTCTACAGGGAGCCAGATTTTCCTGTGTCTACCCTTCTCAATGGCAAGGCTGTGCTTACCGAGCCTGTACTTTGTCAAGGTTTTTCTAAGGTTTTGATCAGTCAAATAACTAGCCAAGGTGTACTGTCGATTTAGGGCCAGAAAGCAGTGCATTTTGCTTTGTGCTTGTGCTTGTGTTTCCCAATAAGCAATGTAGTTTTGTTTTGACTGTGTTGTAATTTGGTTTATTCTGATTGATTGGATGTTCTGGTCCTGAGGCTTCAGTGTTTTAGTAGAATAGGTTTGTGAACTCAGCCCCAGGACCAACTGGATGAGGGGACTCTTTTCTTTGCTCAGCTCTTAGCAATGCAGGGCTTGGTAATGATATGAAAGGGGGCCACTGTATTTTAGATGTTTCCAAAACTTAATAGCTTTTTTTGAGTTTATATTATAAGTGGATATTGTCCTAATTCTGCCCTGCTTGCATTGTTTGTAGTTTTCATCTGGACATGTAGGAGCATCTTACAGAACTCTGCATGCATGGTTTCAATGGGGAGTTTGTCCCATTTGATTAAATCTTGTTTTGAAAGTGGACCCCACACCTCACTGCCATAAAGTGCAATTGTTTCAATGACACATTCAATTAGTGTTAGCCAAATTTTAATAGGCATTTCAATTTGATTTTGTTTTTTAATGGCATAGAATGCACTGCGTGCTTTCTCTCTCAGATCATTCACTGCATCATTAAGGTGTCCAGTTGAGCTTATTTTTAAACCTAAGTAATTGTAGTGTCTGCAGTATTTTGTACCAATTGAGCACTTTGGTCTAATTCCCTGAGATATGGATCTTCTCTGGAAAATCATTATTTTAGTATTTTTGGGGTTTACTGACAGGGCCCAGGTCTGGCAGTACTGCTCTAGCAGGTCCAGGCTCTGCTGTAGGCCATGTGCTGTGGGTGACAGCAGGCATAGGTCATCTGTGAAGAGCAGGCATTTAACCTCTGAATTGTGGAGACTAACACCAGGGGCTGAGGATTCTAGAATAGTGGTCAATTCGTTGATGTAAATATCAAAGAGTGCGGAGCTCAGATTGAAACCCTGACGAAGGCCCGCCCCTGGTTAAAGAATTCTGTTATTTTCTTGCCAATTTTGAGGCTGCACGTATTGCCTGTATACATTGATTTAATTATGTCATAAGTTTTACCCCTTACACCACTTTCAATAACTTTGTAGAACAGTCCTGTATGCCAAATAGAATCAAATGCTTTTTGYAAGTTGATAAAGCAAGCGTATATTTTGGTATTATTTTGGCTTTTACTCGAGACATTGTGCTTATTATTAAGGAAGTTTAGAATCTTACATTTATAATACTACAGAAAACCTTCCCCAGGTTACTATTCACACAAATGCCTATGTAATTGTTAGGGTCAAATGTGTCTCCGTTCTTACAAATTGGGGTAATGAGTCCTTGATTCCAGATGTCAGGGAAATAATCTACATTCAGGATCAAATTAAACAGTTTTAATATAGCCAATTGACATCCTGCGCTAGGGAATTTGAGCATCTCATTTAGGATGCCATCAGGTCCGCATGCCTTTTTAAATTTGAGGGCCTGAAGTTTCTTATAGAGCTCCTGGTCAGTAATTGGGGAGTCCAATGGATTTGGATTGTACTTTATAGCTTTTTCTAATCCATTAAACTTCTCATGAATTTGGCGTTGTTCTGCGTTTGTGTCAATTTGAACAGTGTTGTAGAGTGTTTTAAAATGGGTTGTCCATACTGTATGTCACCATTTTGTATCGCTAATTCCTCYTTTAGATTTTTAGACGTCTTTTCCAATTTTGCCTGAAGTTGTTTGTGTTTATGGACTCCTCAATTAGTGTCAGCTGCTTGCTGTTGTACTGTGCTTTTTTTGGTTCTGAGTGTACGTTTATAGAGTTTTAAAGTCTCACAGTAATGAAGGTGTAATTCATCATTATTGTGTCTCTGTGCTTTTGGTTGGATAGTGTTCTAAGTTTTTTCCTTAGAATTTTACAATCTGCATCAAACCAGTTGTCATCTGTGGTATTTTTTGTTTAGTTTTTTATCAATTTCAATTGTGCTTCTTTTGCCGTTTGCCTGAATATATAGTTGAGGTTTTGTACTGATAGATTGATGCCTTATTTTCTGTGAGTGAATGTGGCATCCAGAAAGTTATCCAAGAGTGGATGGTTTGGTTACTGGCTGCTTTCTAGTATTCTTCTGTGCTGTTTTGGCCCAATCTGTATGAATTTGTGATGTTTTACAGCTTACTGGTAACTTCAATATGTATACATCAATAAAATATCATTTAATAAATGTGGTTGTTTCCATGTCTGTTCTTTTGAGGAACAACGTAATTTGGCTGTGATCAGACAGAGGTGTTAGTGGCTTGACAGTGAATGAGCTGAGAGAGAAAGGGTCAATGTCTGTAACCATATAGTCTACTGTGCTGTGGCCAAGAGGTGAGCAATAGGTGAATCTCCCCAAAGAGTCCCCCCGTAACCTACCATTGACAAAGTACAGACCCAGGCTTTGACAGAGCTGCAACAGATCCCTTCCGTTTTTGTTGATGGTGCTGTCACTGTAGTTTCTATGGGGGCGATTAAGACAGTTAGAAACAGTATGGCCTGTAATAAAGCTGTCCCCTTGTGTGCTCGGTAGATCAGGTAGTGTTCCTCTGCATGCATTTGTGTCCCCACAGATGAGCACGTTTCCCTGGGCCTGGAAATGGCACGTCTCTTCCTCAAGGGTGGGGAAAATCTCCTCTGAGTAATATGGGGATTCTGAGGGGGGGATATATATTGCGCAAAGGAACACATCTTTTTCTGTCAGTACAAGTTATTTTTTTCAGTTTTAACCAAATGTGATATTTACCCATTTTGAGAGGATCAATTAGATTTTGTAGTTCGGATTTGTACCAAATGATCAAACCTCCAGAGTCTCTGCCTATTGACAGAGCTGTGTTTCTGTGATGGCACAATTACCTCGCTGTAGCCTGTGGGACAGTGAGTGACAATGTCAGCCTTACACCATGTCTCCTGCAGAATGATGACGTCAACATCTTTCAGATTTTTGTTGAACTCCAGTGTTAAACTCTTCAGTCCAAAGGTTGATGAGTTTAGGCCCTGAATGTTCCACATGCTAACTGATAGTGATTTCATGTTCCAAAAGAAAGAATAGTACAGACAGAAATACAGTAACTACTAACTATTAAGTTGTTAAGAGTGAGATAAACCGGATAACAGCAAACATTGGTTCTGTTATATATATACAGTGGGGAGAACAAGTATTTGATACACTGCCGATTTTGCAGGTTTTCCTACTTACAAAGCATGTAGAGGTCTGTAATTTGTATCATAGGTACACTTCAACTGTGAGAGACAGAATCTAAAACAAAAATCCAGAAAATCACATTGTATGATTTGTAAGTAATTAATTTGCATTTTATTGCCTTCCTTCTTCAAGATCCCTTTTACCCTGTACAAATCTCCCACTTTACCACCACCAAAGCACCCCCAGACCATCACACTGCCTCCACCATGCTTCACAGATGGCGTCAAGCACTCCTCCAGCATCTTGTCATGCSCTGACCATAGATTGCTTTGTATGTTTCTATTTTTAGTTTGGTCAGGGTGTGATGTGGGTGGGTAATCTATGTCTGTGTATTCTATGTTGTAGGTCTAGGTTTTCTGTTTCTGTGTGTTTGGCCTGGTGTGGTTCCCAATCAGAGGCAGCTGTCTATCGTTGTCTCTGATTGGGAGCCATATTTAGGTAGCCTGTTTTCCCACTTTTGTTTGTGGGTGGTTGTTTCCTGTTTAGTGTTTTGTTTCACCTTTCAGGACTGTTCGTTTGTCGTTTTTGTTGTTTGTCAAGTGTTTTCGTATTTTATAAAAAAATATATGACCACTTACCACGCTGCACCTTGGTCCTCCTCTCCTTCTCCAGATGACAAGCGTTACACATCTTTTAATTTTTTCTGCGTCTTACGAATGTTCTTCTTTGTGTTCTGAACACCTCAAACTTAGATTTGTCTGTCCACAACACTTTTTTTTCCATTCTTCCTCTGTCCAGCATCTGTGTTCTTTTGCCCATCTTAATCTTTATTTTCATTGGCCAGTCTGAGATATGGCTTTTTCTTTGCCACTCTGCCTAGAAGGCCAGCATTCCAGAGTCGCCTCTTCACTGTTGACGTTGAGACTGGTGTTTTGCGGGTACCATTTAATAAAGCTGCCATTTGAGGACTTGTGAGGCGTCTGTTTCTCAAACTAGACACTCTAATGTACTTGTCCTCTTGCTCAGTTGTGCACCGTGGCCTCCGACTCCTCTTTCTATTCTGGTTAGAGCKAGTTTGCGCTGTTCTGTGAAGGGAGTAGCACATAGTGTTATATGAGATCTTCAGTATCTTGCCAATTTCTCACATGGAAAAGCCTTCATTTCACAGAACAAGAATAGACTGATGAGTTTCAGAAGAAATGTCTTTGTTTCTGGCCATTTTGAGCCTGTAATCGAACCCACAAATGCTGATACTACAGATACTCAACTAGTCTAAAGAAGGCCAGTTTTATTGCTTCTTTAATCTGCGCAAACAGTTTTCAGCTGTGCTAACATAATTGCAAAAGGGTTTTCTAATGATCAATTAGCGTTTTAAAATGATAAACTTGGATGAGCTAACACATTTAAACTCAGTTTTTCACAATTCCTGACATTTAATCAGAGTAAAAATTCCCTGTCTTAGGTCAGTTAGGATCACCACTTTATTTTAAGAATGTGAAATGTCAGATAAATAGTAGAGAATGATTTATTTCAGCTTTTATTTCTTTCATCACATTCCCAGTGGGTCAGAAGTTTACTTACACTCAATTAGTATTTGGTAGCATTGCATTTAAATTGTTGAAATTGGGTCAAACTTTTTTGGGTAGCCTTCCACAAGTTCCCCACAATAAGTTGGGTGAATTTTGGCCCATTCCACCTGACAGAGCTGGTGTAACTGAGTCAGGTTTGTAGGCCTCTTGCTCGCACACGCTTTTTCAGTTCTCCAGTTCTGCCCCCAAATTTTCTATAGGATTGAGGTCAGGGCTTCGTGATGGCCACTCAATACCTTGACTTTGTTGTCCTTAAGCCATTTGCGACCAAGCTTTAACTTCCTGACTGAGATGTTGCTTCAATATATCCACATAATTTTCCTACCTCATGATGCCATCTATTTTGTGAAGTGCACCAGTCCCTCCTGCAGCAAAGCACACCAACAACATGATGCTGCCACCCCCGTTGTAACGATTGTCCTCCTCCTCTTCGTCCGAAGAGGAGGAGTAGGGATTGGACCAAAGCGCAGCGTGGGAATTAGACATAATGAATTTATTTAAATGATAGACGAACACGAAACAACACTTGAGAATTTACAAAATAACAAACGCAGTCAACAGACCTGAACAAACGAACTTACATGACACGAAGAACGCACGAACAGGAAATAGACTACACAAACAACAAACGAACAAACGAAACAGTCCCGTGTGGTGCAACATACACAGACACGGAAGACAATCACCCACAAACTAACAGTGTAAAACAGCCTACCTATATATGATTCTCAATCAGAGGAAATGAATAACACCTGTCCCTGATTGAGAACCAATAAGGCTAATTACAATCACACTCCCACATAGAACAAACAACACAGACTGCCCATCCCAACTCACGCCCTGACCAACTAAACACAAACAAAAACAAGAGAAAACAGGTCAGGAACGTGACATAACCCCCCCCTCAAGGTGAGAACTCCGGACGCACCACCAAAAAGTCTAGGGGAGGGTCTGGGTGGGCATCAATCCACGGTGGCGGCTCAAACTCTGGGCGTGGTTCCCACCCCACCATAGTCAATCCCCGCTTTTGTAGCCTCCTCCCAATGACTACCCTCCAAATACACCCACCTAAAATAAGAGGCATCAGCGGCGACAAGGGGCATCAGCGGGACAAGGGCATCAGCGACAAGGGGCAGCACCGGACTGAGGGGCGGATCCTGGCTCTGCTGGCTCTGGCTGATCCTGGCTGGCTGGCTCTGGCGGATCCTGGCTGGACGGCTCTGGCGGATCCTGGCTGGACGGCTCTGGCGGATCCTGGCTGGACGGCTCTGGCTGGTCCTGGCTGGACGGCTCTGGCTGGTCCTGGCTGGACGGCTTCTGGCTGGTCCTGGCTGGACGCTCTGGCTGGTCCTGGTGGACGGCTCTGCTGGTCCTGGCTGGCTGACGGCTCTGGCTGGTCATGGCTGACGGACGGCTCTGGCTGATCCTGTCTGGCGGAAGGCTCTGGCTGATCCTGTCTGGCAGAAGGCTCTGGCTGCTCCTGTCTGGCGGAAGGCTCTGGCTGCTCCGTCTGGCGGAAGGCTCTGGCTGCTCCTGTCTGGCGGACGGCTCTGAAGGCTCATGGCAGACGGGCGGCTTTGCAGGCTCATGGCAGACGGGCGGCTTTGAAGGTCAGTCCAGGACGGGCAGTTCATGCGGCGCTTGGAGACGGACAGTTCAGACGGCGTTGGGCAGGACGGGCAGTTCAGGCGCCGCTGGCAGACAGGCAGTTCAGGCCACCGCTGGGCAGACGGCAGACTCTGGCCGGCTGAGACGCACTATAGGCCTGGTGCGTGGTGCCGGAACTGGAGGTACCGGGCTAAGGACACGCACCTTCAGGCTAGTGCGGGGAGCAGCAACAGGGCACACTGGACTCTCAAGGTGTACTATAGGCCTGGTGCGTGGTACCGGCACTGGTGGTACCGGGCTGGAGGGCACGCACATCAGGGTGAGTACGGGGAGAAGGAACAGACAGGCTGATCCTGTCTGGCAGAAGGCTTCTGGCTGCTCCTGTCTGGCGGAAGGCTCTGGCTGCTCCTGTCTGGCGGACGGCTTTGAAGGCTCATGGCAGACGGGCGGCTTTGCAGGCTCATGGCAGACGGGCGGCTTTGAAGGTTCAGTCCAGACGGGCAGTTCATGCGGCGCTTGGCAGACGGACAGTTCAGACGGCGTTGGGCAGACGGGCAGTTCAGGCGCCGCTGGGCAGACGGGCAGTTCAGGCACCGCTGGGCAGACGGCAGACTCTGGCCGGCTGACGCACTATAGGCCTGGTGCGTGGTGCCGGAACTGGAGGTACCGGGGCTAAGGACACGCACCTTCAGGCTAGTGCGGGGAGCAGCAACAGGGCACACTGGACTCTCAAGGCGTACTATAGGCCTGGTGCGTGGTACCGGCACTGGTGGTACCGGGCTGAGGCACCGCACATCAGGTGGAGTACGGGGAGAAGGAACAGCACGTACAGGACTCTGGAGACACACAGGAGGCTTGATGCGTGGTGCCGGAACTGGAGGCACTCGGACTGGAGACACGCACCACAGGGAGAGTGCGTGGAGGAGGCACAGGGCTCTGGAGACGCACTGGAAGCCTGGTGCGTGGTGTAGGCACTGGTGGTACTGGGCTGGGGCGGGGAGGTGCGCCAGAAATATCGGACCGTGCAGGCGTACTGGCTTCCTTGAGCACTGAGCCTGCCCAACCTTACCTGGTTGTATTGCTCCCGTCGGCCCGACCAGTGCGGGGAGGTGGAATAACCCGCACCGGGCTATGTAGGCGAACCGGGGACACCATGCGTAAGGCTGGTGCCATGTAAGCCGGCCCGAGGGGACGCACTGGTGGCCAGATGCGTTGGGCCGGCTTCATGACATCCGGCTCAACGCTCAATCTAGCCCGGCCGATACGTGGAGCTGGAATGTATCGAACCGGGCTATGCACGCGTACAGGAGACACCATGCGCTCTACTGCGTAACACGGTGTCTGCCCGTACTCTCGCTCTCCACGGTAAAGTACAGGGAGTAGGCGCAGGTCTCCTACCTGACTTCGCCACACTACCCTTTAGCCCCCCCCCCCCAAGAAATTTTTTGGTTGTACTCGCGGGCTTCCAGCCTCTCTTACGTGCTGCCTCGTCATACCACCGCTCCTGGGCTGTGGCTGCCTCCTTCTTCCTCCCGAGAGCGCGCGATTCTCTCCAACCTTAGCCCAGGGTCCTTTTCCGTCCATTATTTCCTCCCAAGTCCAGAATTCCTGCGATCGTTGTTGCTGCGTTTTCCCTCGCTCCTTGAGCCTTGGTTGGTGGGTGATTCTGTAACGATTGTCCTCCCTCCTCTTCGTCCGAAAGAGGAGGAGTAGGGATTGGACCAAAGCGCAGCGTGGGAATTAGACATAATGAATTTATTTAAATGATAGACGAACACGAAAACACACTTGAGAAATTTACAAAATAACAAACGCAGTCAACAGACCTGAACAAACGAACTTACATGACACGAAGAACGCACGAACAGGAAATAGACTACACAAACGAACGAACAAACGAAACAGTCCCGTGTGGTGCAACATACACAGACACGGAAGACAATCACCCACAACTAACAGTGTAAAACAGCCTACCTATATATGATTCTCAATCAGAGGAAATGAATAACACCTGTCCCTGATTGAGAACCATATAAGGCTAATTAACAATCACACTCCACATAGAACAAACAACACAGACTGCCCATCCCAACTCACGCCCTGACCAACTAAAAACACAAACAAAAACAGAGAAAACAGGTCAGGAACGTGACCCCGTGCTTCCACGGTTGGGATGGTGTTCTTCGGATTGCAAGCCTCCCCTTTTTCCTCCAACATAACGATGGTCAATATGGCCAAACAGGTCTATTTTTGTTTCATCAGACCATAGGACATTTCTCCAAAAGTACGATCTTTGTCCCCATGTGCAGTTGAAAACTGTAGTCTGGCTTTTTTAGGTGTTTTGGAGCATGGCTTCTTCCTTGCTGAGCGGCATTTCAGGTATGTCAATATAGGACTGTTTTACTGTGGATATAGCTACTTGTGTACATGTTTCCTCCAGCATCTTCACAAGGTCCTTTGCTGTTGGTTCTAGGACTGATTTGCACTTTCGCCACCAAAGTACCGTTCATCTCTAGGAGACAGAACGCATCTCCTTCCTGAGCAGTATGACGGCTGCGTGGTCCCATGGTGTTTATACAGTGGCAAAAAAGGTAACTATGACAGACAAAATGAGAAAAGAAAATTCCAGAAAATCACATTGTAAGATTTTTATGAATTTATTTGCAAATTATGGTGGAAAATAAGTATTTGGTCAATAATAAAAGTTTCTCAATACTTTGTTATATACCCTTTGTTGGTAATAACAGAGGTCAAACGTTTCTGTAAGTCTTCACAAGGTTTTCACACACTGTTGCTGGTATTTTGGCCCATTCCTCCATGCAGATCCTCTAGAGCAGTGATGTTTTGGGCTGTTGCTGGGCAACATGGACTTTCAACTCCCTTCAAAGATTTTCTATGGGGTTGAGATCTGGAGACTGGCTAGGCCACTCCAGGACCTTGAAATGCTTCTTACGAAGCCAGTCCTTCGTTGCCCGGGCGGTGTGTTTTGGGATCATGTTCATGCTGAAAGACCAGCCACGTTTCATCTTCAATGCCCTTGCTGATGGAAGGAGGTTTTCACTCAAAATCTCACGATACATGGCCCCATTCATTCTTTCCTTTACACGGATCAGTCGTCCTGGTCCCTTTGCATAAAAACAGCCCCAAAGCATGATGTTTCCACCCCCATGCTTCACAGTAGGTATGGTGTTCTTTGGATGCAACTCAGCATTCTTTGTCCTCCAAACACGACGAGTTGAGTTTTTACCAAAAAAGTTCTATTTTGGTTTCATCTGACCATATGACATTCTCCCAATCTTCTCTGGATCATCCAAATGCTCTCTAGCAAACTTCAGACGGGCCTGGTCATGTACTGGCTTAAGCAGGGAACACGTCTGGCACTGCAGGATTTGAGTCCCTGGCGGCGTAGTGTGTTACTGATGGTAGGCTTTGATCCCAGCTCTCTGCAGGTCATTCACTAGGTCCCCCCGTGTGTGTTCTGGGATTTTTGCTCACCGTTCTTGTGATCATTTTGACCCCACGGGGTGAGATCTTGCGTGGAGCCCCAGATTGAGGGAGATTATCAGTGGTCTTGTATGTCTTCCATTTCCTAATAATTGCTCCCACAGTTGATTTCTTCAAACCAAGCTGCTTACCTATTGCAGATTCAGTCTTCCCAGGCTGGTGCAGGTCTACAATTTTGTTTCTGGTGTCCTTTGACAGCTCTTTGGTCTTGGCCATAGTGGAGTTTGGAGTGTGACTGTTTGAGGTTGTGGACAGGTGTCTTTTATACTGATAACAAGTTCAAAACAGGTGCCATTAATACAGGTAACGAGTGGAGGACAGAGGAGCCTCTTAAAGAAGAAGTTACAGGTCTGTGAGAGCCAGAAATCTTGCTTGTTTGTAGGTGACCAAAATACTTATTTTCCACCATAATTTGCAAATAAATTCATAAAAAATCTTACAATGTGATTTTCTGGATTTTTTTCTCATTTTGTCTGTCATAGTTGAAGTGTACCTATGATGAAAATTACAGGCCTCTCTCATCTTTTTAAGTGGGAGAACGTGCACAATTGGTGGCTGACTAAATACTTTTTTGTCCCACGTTTTTATTTTGTGTGAAGATATGAATGTGGTACCTTCAGGCGTTTGGAAATTGCTCCCAATGATGAACCAGACTTGTGGGAGGTCTACAATTGTTTTCTGAGGTCTTGGCTGATTTCTTAGGATTTTCCCATGATGTCAAGCAAAGAGGCACTGAGTTTGAAGGTAGGCCTTGAAATACATCCACAGGGACACCTCCAATTGACTCAAATTATATCAATTAGCCTATCAGAAGCTTCTAAAGCTATGACATCATTCTCTGGAATTTCCAAGCTGTTTAAAAGCCACAGTCAACTTAGTGTATGTAAACTTCTGACCCACTGGAATTGTGATACAGTGAATTTTAAGTGAAATAATCTGTCTGTAAACAATTGTTGGAAAAATGACTTGTGTCATGCAAAACGTAGATGTCCTAACCGACTTGCCAAAACTATAGTTTGTTAACATGAAATTTGTGGAGTGGTTGAAAAACGAGCTTTAATGACTCCAACCTAAGTGTATGTAAACTTCCAACTTCAACTGTATATATTCCAATCACTGCACAAGTAAACTTGTATACAATAGGTGTGTTTGTGTGTGTGTCTCTCTCTCTCGCTCTCTCTCGCTCCAGCCTCTTCTCTCTCTCTCTCTCACTCCCTCTGTCATCCTCCGTCTCCACTTGACCTCTCTCTCTCTCTCCTTCTCATCTGGAGGGATGGCATTTAGTTAGATTATGTATTAATTTACAAGAAATAATTCCATATACCTTAATTCCATTAACATTCATCTGTCTTTGGTTTTTATACGGTAAAGTATAGATAATTTAATACATGGACCAGGCAGTATGTAAACGGTATGATTAGATTGTTGTGCGCTCAGCACATTGTTGGCCAATCTTTGTTTCTTTATTCTCCCACACACACACACACACACACACACACACACACACACACACACACACACACACACACACACACACACACACACACACACACACACACACGCCTTTTCATGAAATTCCCTACTAGCACCAGCCAAAACGATTTTCCGTTCCTTCCGAGCCTCCCCAGCTCCTTTGTGATAAATCTGCTCAGTTTCTCCCCTGAGTATCTTTGAAGAGTCCTGTATGAAATGCAAAAACGAACGCTACTCACCAAACCATGTTTAATGCTAAGCCAGGATATCAAGGCCCACCTCATTTTAATTCTCTAATTCAGTGCCAAGTTGATTAGAACAAACTGCCCCAGCCCTGCGTCGATGTTTTCATGCTTCTTACAAGACCCACTCTATTTTTTGTTTGTTTGTCGCTCCCACAGGTATTTTTCAGAAATTAGATTTGATTACAGCTATTTATAACTGGCTGGGGGTTTGAGGGGAGCAGCGGCGGCTTCATAAGGACAACATTTATCAAGTGGCCAAAGTGCATGTTGTACATAATAGACTTTGAAATGGTGATGCATGATAGTATTATACTGAGGAGTAGAGCAGGGGGTCGGCATGTCCCAATACATGCATCTAGTAGATACACACACACATACAGAAGCGTACATTCACACACACACACAGAAGCACATATTCACACACGCGCGSGCACACACACACACTCCCACTTACCAATGATTTAATGGTAAACAGCAGAGTTGACCCAGATAGTAGATGTCGTTACTCTTATTTAATAATAAGGCAGATGTAAGAATGTAAAACCAGCTCATTAATCCATGCACACTCTGTCACTGTCCTAGTTAGAGTTGTTTAGCTGGGTGTTAATGGCTGTAGTACSACAGTCTGTGGAAGTGGTGGAGTACATGACTGACCGATACTGAATACCTCACGCTGAGTTACATGTAGCGAATAATAACATTACTCATTTTATGATGTTAGGATTATTCTCCAGTTCCAGTGGTTGAATTAAAATCTTACTGTAACTATTAGTTCCAAAACTAAAACTAAAACTAAACACACAAGTAGTGATCTGGTGCAGTTATAAATAATTCAAAAACAAACAAAAATGCAACACAATAACGTAATAAGGCCTGTAAAATATTGTATACTTCAATAATCGTAAGTTGGTAAGTTAACCTGTCTCAATGGCAGGCTTTGGATTCTTGTATCAGCGAACATTCTGTAACCATACAGCCGTAATAACTACAGAGACATTCCTGTGTAGTCCAGAGAGGAGTGTGTATCCCAGCATCATTAGTACTGTATCCATCAACATGACACACACACACACACACACACACAATCTCTCTCTCTATCATACACACACACAGACACACAAACCCAGCCCCAAAGCATTGTTCATCGCCAGAGTATCCATCACCGTGCCACATCACACGTTTAACACACCGCTCCAACCACCGGTTTGAAATATGGGCCGGCAGAAATACATTAATATCTATAAATTCATTAAACAGGTTGTGGGCAGTTGGGTGGGAGTGGAGCTGAAATGCCAAGTGGCTCAGGCACTGGTACTCCTGCGTCTAAACGGCACTGCCCCGGGGCTGCCTGGCTAACATTAGGGATAGATTGCCTGTCAGGGAATAGCTATGGCATATTCTAATAACCAGCGTTGCCCGTGCATATTTTATATATTTTAATACAGCCCCAATATGACGCTAGTTGGAATTCATGTAGACTACACTCCACTGATGTAATGCCACTCTCTGCCACACCGTTCTCTTTTCATGTATGTTTTTATTACCACATCTCCTCTTCCTCTCTCTTCTCTCATCTCTTTCTCTCTCCTCCTCTCTCTCTCTCTCTTCGTCCTCTCTCTCTCTCTCTCTCTCTCTCTCTCTCTCTCCTCTCTCTCTCTCTCTCTCTCTCTCTCTCTCTCTCTCTCTCTCTCTCTCTCTCTCTATCTCTCTTCCTCTCTCTCTCCTCTCTCTCTCGCTCTCTCTCTCTCTCTCTCTCTCTCTCTCTCTCTCTCTCTCCTCTCTCTCTCTCTCTCTCTCCTCTCTTTTTTGTAGTTCGTAATTTACTTTTCTCTTCAGTGAAATGAAGTAGTGTCTGCCTGAGGAGGGTGATCCATCATACAAAGACGACCTGGCCTAATGATGCCGTTTTTCTGACTTTACACACACACGTGCACACACACACATTCAGCACTTTCAAAATGTTTCACTCAGTTTCTTATTTGTTTATTTAGCACCACATTACATTCAAAGAATATCTGGGTTAAGACCTGTTCATATAACCTATAAACTATTCCTGTAAGTTGGAGTGATGGAGACGGGAGGGTGATAGAGATAGATGAATCTAGCTGTAAGAAGGGGTGGTTATGGCCAAGCACCAGTCGTACACTCATTTAACGAGGCTGTTTTTTAAGTAGGGAAAGGGCCAGTTTTACGGCTGAATCGGGGTGAGTTGTTAATATGGACATCCTCTTCAATGAATGATTTAGGTAAAAGGCTGAGTTAGGTATGTGTAGATTTCATGTTAGGATTCGTTCATTGCAACCACACGGTCACTTTGGGAGCTTATTGTTGCATTGCAGATTGCAACTTTGAGTTTCGAATGTGTTAACGTTGCTTCTCTCTCCCCTCGTCCCCTTCTCTCTCTCTCTCACTCTCTCTCTCTCTCGCGCTCTTTCTCTTTCCCTCCTCTCCTCTCTCTCTCACCCCCCTCTCTCTCTCCTCGTCTTTCTTCTTTTTCTCAGGTCAATCAAATCAAATTGTATTGGTCACATGCGCCGAATACAACAGGTGAAATGCTTACAGTGAAATGCTTACTTACGAGCCCCTAACCAACAATGCAGTTTCAAAAGAATATTGATAAGAATAAGAGATAAAAGTAACAAGAAATTAAAGAGCAGCAGTAAAATAACAATAGTGGGGGGTACCGATACAGAGTCAATATGCGGGGGCACCGGTTAGTTGAGGTAATATGTACATGTAGGTAGAGTTATTAAAGTGACTATGCATAGATGAAAACAGAGGGTAGCAGTGGTGTAAAAGAGGGGGAGGGGGAGAGGTGCAATGCAAATAGTCTGGGWAGCCATTTMATTAGATGTTRAGGAGTCTRATGGCTTGGGGGTAGAAGCAGTTTAGAAGCCTCTTGGACCTAGACTTGGCGCTCCGGTACCGCATGCCGTGCGGTAGCAGAGAGAACAGTCTATGACTAGGGTGGCTGGAGTATTTGACAATTGTTAGGGCCTTCCTCTGACACCGCCTGGTATAMGGGTCCTGGATGGCAGGAAGCTTGGCCCCAGTGATGTACTGGGCCGTTCGCACTACCCTCTGTAGTGCCTTGTGGTCGGAGGCCGAGCAGGTACCATACCAGGCAGTGATGCAACCAGTCAGGATGCTCTCGATGGTGCAGCTGTAGAACCTTTTGAGGATTTGAGGACCCATGCCAAATCTTTTCAGTCTCCTGAGGGGGAATAGGTTTTGTCGTGCCCTCTTCACGACTGTCTTGGTGTGCTTGAACCATGTTAGGTTGTTGGTGATGTGGACACCAAGGAACTTGAAGCTCTCAACCTGCTCCACTGCAGCCCCGTCGATGAGAATGGAGGCGTGCTCGGTCCTCCATTTCCTGTAGTCCACAATCATCTCCTTTGTCTTGATCACGTTGAGAGAGAGGTTGTTGTCCTGGCACCACACGGCCAGGTCTTTGACCTCCTCCTTATAGGCTGTCTCGTTGTTGTCGGTGATCAGGCCTACCACTGTTGTGTCATCGGCAAATTTGATGATGTGTTGGAGTAGTGCCTGGCCGTGCAAGCATGAGTGAACAGGGAGTACAGGAGGGGACTGAGCACGCACCCCTGAGGGGCCCCTTTGTTGAGGATCAGCGTGGCGGATATGTTGTTACCTACCCTTACCACCTGGGGGCGGCCCATCATGAAGTCCAGGATCCAGTTGCAGAGGGAGGTGTTTAGTCCCAGGGTCCTTAGCTTATTGATGAGCTTTGYGGGCACTATGGTGTTGAACCCTGAGCTGTAGTCAATGAATAGCGTTCTTACATAGGTGTTCCTTTTGTCCAGGTGGGAAAGGGCAGTGTAGAATGGAATAAAGATTGCAWCATCTGTGGATCTGTTGGGCGGTATGCAAATTGTAGTGGGTCTAGGGTTTCTGGGATAATGATGTTGATGTGAGCCATGACCAGCCTTTCAAAGCACTTCATGGCTACAGACGTGAGTGCTACAGGTCGGTAGTCATTTAGGCAGGTTACCTTAGTATTCTTGGGCACAGGGACTATGGTGGTCTGCTTGAAACATGTTGGTATTACAGACTCGGACAGGGAGAGTTTGAACATGTCAGTGAAGACACTTACCAGTTGGTCAGCACATGTTTGCAGTACACGTCCTGGTAATCTGTCTGAATGTTGACCTGTTTAAAGGTCTGACTCACATCGGCTACGGAGAGCGTGATCACACAGTCTTCCGGAACAGTTGGTGCTCTCATGCATGTTTCAGTGTTATTTGCCTCGAAGCGAGCATAGAAGTAGTTTAACTCGTCTGGCAGGCTGGTGTCAATGGGCATCTCTCGGTTGTTCTTCCCTTTGTAGTCTGTAATGGTTTGCAAGCCCTGTCACATCCAACGAGCGTCAGAACCGGTGTAGTACAACTCGATTAGTCCTGTATTGACGCTTTGCCTGTTTCATGGTTCGATGGAGGGCATAACAGGATTTCTTATAAGCTTCCGGGTTAGAGTCCTCCTCCTTGAAAGCAGCAGCTCTAGCCTTTAGCTCAGTGCGGATGCTGCCTGGTTGGGGTATGTACGTACGGTCACTGTGGATGCACTTATTGATGAAGCCAATGACTCCTCAATACCATCGGAGAATCCCGGAACATGTTCCAGTCTGTGATAGCAAAACAGTCCTGTAGCTTAGCATCTGCTTCCMCTGACCACTTTTTTATTGATCTAGTCACTGGTGTATCCTGCTTTAATTTTTGCTTGTAAGCAGGAGTCAGGAAGATAGAATTWTGGTCAGATTTGCCAAATGGAGGGTGAGGGAGAGCTTTGTATGCATCTTTGTGTGTGGAGTATAGGTGGTCCAGAGTTCTTTTTCCTCTGGTTGCACATTTAAAAATTTGGTAAAACAGATTTAATTAAGTTTCCCTGCGTTAAAGTCCACGGCTACTAGGAGCGCCGCCTCTTTGTGAGCGTGGTGGTATGTTAGCAGCTACAAAGAATACTCTCTCGGTAGGTAGTGTGGTATACAGCTTATCATGAGATACTTCCTGTCTCTGTTCCCCTGACGGGACTGTACCGGGCTCTTTGTGTGACACGGAGATAGGTCAGTGTAAGGTGAGGTGAGTGTAGTGTGTAAGGTGTGAGGATTTAGATATTCATTTCTTTATCTTAACTGCCAGTCCTTTTCGATGTATGATCATGTTTTGTTTGTTTTGTAACTCACTGCAAACAACTGATACATATTATTGTCATTTAAAACATCGCTGTCATGTCGCCATGGTTACCACAACCTGGAGAAGAGGAACTCCTTGGGGTGTCTGGCATGCACATGTGAGGCTCACGGCACCTTGGAGGAGGGTGTGTGTGACTCCTTTACTACCCAATGCCCCTGTAGAGAGGGGGTGGAGGGGGCCTAGTGTACACGTATCTCCTTACAATATCATAGCATGACCTCCGACCTTAWCGGTGACGTCACACCTAACCCCAACAACAATACGACCTTTGAACCTCAGTGGTCATCCCAGGGGTGTGTTGCGTATGTGTGATCACCACGGACAGGACTGTGGTGCCTGTAGGCCAGAAGATTGTTTGTGTGTGTTCGGTAAAGGTAGAATCCTTAATTGAAATTGCCTTAGGCATGCTGCAAGGAGGCATGAGGACTGCAGATGTGGCCAGGGCAATAAATTGCAATGTCCGTACTGTGAGACGGCTAAGGCAGCGTTACAGGGAGACAGGACGGACAGCTGATCGTCCTCGCAGTGGCAGACCACGTGTAACAACACCTGCACAGGATCGGTACATCCGAACATCACACCTGCCGAAGCAGCGTACAGGATGGCAACAACAACTGCCCGATTACACCAGGAACACACAATCCCTCCATCAGTGCTCAGACCGCAATAGGCTGAGAGGCTGGACTGAGGGCTTGTAGGCCTGTTGTAAGGCAGGTCCTCACCAGACATCACCGCAACATGTGCCCATGAATCGCCTATGGCACAAACCCACCGTCGCTGGACCAGACAGGACTGGCAAAAAGTGTTCTTCCACTGACGAGTCCTGTTTTGTCTCACCAGGGGTGATGGTGGATTCCTTATCGTTGAAAGGAATGAGCGTTACACCAAGGCCTGTACTCTGGAGCGGGATCGACTGGAGGTGGAGGTCCGTCATGGTCTGGAGCGGGTGGTCAACAGCATCATCGGACTGAGCTTGTTGTCCTTGCAGCAATCTCAACGCTGTGCGTTACAGGAGAGACATCCTCCTCCCTCATGTGGTACCCTTCCTGCAGGCTCATCCTGACATGACCCTCCAGCATGACAATGCCACCAGCCATACTGCTCTCTCTGTGCGTGATTTCCTGCAAGACAGAATGTCAGTGTTCTGCCGATGGCCAGCCAAGAGCTCGGATCTCATTCCACTGAGCACGTCTGGGACCTGTTGAATCGAGAGGTGAGGGCTAGGCATCCCCCAGAAATGTCCGAACTTGCAGGTGCCTTGTGGAAGAGTGGGATACACCTCATAGCAAAAACTGGCAAATCTGGTGCAGTCCATGAGAAGGAGAAGCACTGCAGTACTTAATTTAGCTGGTGGCCACACCAATTACTGACTGGTACTTTTGATTTTGACCCCACCCTTTGTTCAGGGACACATTATTCAATTTCTGTTAGCCACATGTCTGTGAACTGTTCAGTTTGTGTCTCAGTTGTTGAATCTTGTTGTGTTCATACAAATATTTACACATTAAGTTTGCTGAAAATAAACCCAGTTGACAGTGAGAGACGTTTCTTTTTTGTCTGAGTTTATTTTGAGTTCTGTGGGGTACGGCAGTTGAACTAAGCTCATAAGTATTTATAAAGTTATATTCTTTCATTCTTCTTCGTCATTAACGTATACATCAAAAAAATGTATGTAGAAACTAGGGCTTCTAGCTTAGAAGTCTACATTGTCTACATGTGCGTTTTGAAAACCGAACTGAATGTGTGTATCTCTCTTACTAATACTTTTAACTCTGTGGAGAAGTACTATATATGACAGTAAGCCCATTACACTGAAGCATCTCAGCCTGGCATTGACGACAAGCTGCCATGCGTTTAGCACAATGCTCAACACACTCCTCTTTCACTGCCTTTGTCTCTGTCCTTCTCTTCACATCACACACTCAGTCTTGTTCTTCTCTCTCTCTGATGATGATGTCCCTGTAGTGTGTCTTTCTGTTTCTTGCTCCTGGAGTGTGTGTGTGTTGTTGTGTGTGTGTGTGTGTGTGTGTGTGTGTGTGTGTGTGATGTGTGTGTGTGTGTGTGTGTGTGCTGGTGTGTGTGTGTGTTGTTGTGTGGTGTGTGTGTGTGTGTTGTGTGTCTGTGTGTGTGTGTGTGTGTGCTCGTTTCGTGTGTGTTTGTGTGCTCGTGTGTTTCACTCATATGGTTGTGTTGCTTTGTTCCTGGGAATGATGATGAATGCTGGCATTCACTGTGGCATTAGCGCATTAGTGTTGAGCTAGGGCGTAGCTACAGGCCATCCCTCATGTGCCCGGGCAACTCACCCATCGGCGATTGGGCTCTTGCTGCCCGATGCCCGCTGCCAGTCCCAGTCAACTACACCTTAGGGGCCCAGACCATGGCATCCCCTTTCACTTATTCACCTCTTCTCTCTTGTGTGTTGTGTGTGTGTGTGTGTGTGTGTGTGTGTGTGGTGTGTGTGTGTGTGTGTGTGTGTGTGTTGGTTGTGTGTGCTGTGTGTGTGGTTTCCCCAATTCCATCTCTCAGTGGCAGTAGTAGCAGCTGCTGTATTGTGTTAGTAATGGAGATGAACCATCAGGTTTACTGTAATACTCACCACAGCACATTCAGGGGCCAAACACACCCACACACACACACACACACACACACACAGCAAATTTCAGGACTTTTTGGAGAGTAAAAATGTTTGCCTGTTAAAAATAGCTTTAGATAACCACTAACCCTAAAAATTATTGCGCTGGCTCTATGCACACTCCAGCCAGTATTCGACGTCCATCCGTGTCTGAGGACGTCGGTAGATGACATTCCACTAGAGGCAACAGTGAGCACTGTTACCTTCAAGTTGGTTTTGGTTCTGTTTGGGTGTTCTGTACGGTGATGCTGGATGGGTGTTAGCATCTGCCTCCAGTGCCAAAGGTTGCATGTTTGAATCCAGCGACAGAAAGTCATAACCCAAACCTTAACCCTGATCTTAACCATTCAGAGTTAATGCCTAACCTTAGGAATTCAGAGTTAATGCCTAAACTTAACCCTAACCTAAAAAAGTATGAGTTAATTCCTGAACTTAGCCTTAAACCCTTAAAAATGGGACYTTTGGAACAACTTCGAAATTTGGACATTTGAGAAACATGGACGAACGTCTAATTCTGACATGAGACTGTGAGAACTAGTTGGCACTCTCACTGGACTCTACCCACACATTCTACACTGTTACACTCCAACACACACATACACACACACACACACACATGGACACACTTCACATACGCTGCTGCTATTCTATTTCTTATTTATCCTGATTGCTAGGCTTGGGGGGGTGTACCGTATAGACCATATACCGGGGTATTTGGAAAAAGCCACAGGATGGTTTTTCAATACTGTCAATACCGTCAAAACGATTCACTTGAATATTTGTGGCTACTTCTTAATATAATACCTGTTGTCAACTTGTGCAATTTTAGGAGATAAAGCAGATTGCGTTCTTCATTTTACCTGTCACATTGTTTAACGTTATGAAGCTTACGTAGTCTTCCCAGAACAGTCGAGCCAGTCACGTGTTTGTTTGTAAATGGGACGACGGGAGACGGCGGGAGCTGCTCAGTCCATAGTGTTCTATGTGTATCAGGGAGTCTCTGTTGTGCGGTGCACTTGAGGTGATGAGGTGACGCGTGTATGCAGTTCACTACTAAATGTTTCCCATCAGATATCTTCTAATGGCTTTCTGTCAAAAGTCATAGAGCTCTGGATGAGTTGTCTGAACAGCTGCCATTTTCCCCTTTTGCTTCCAACTYGAGTTGTATTTCTTTTCTGTTCTTCTCCCCTCTGGTCCGTCTACGTACGCTGCTCTTCCTTCAGAAAAGAATGCGTCACAACTTTGCTCATTTGCAAACAAAATCTTGTTCACCGCAAATGACATTCGGTAGCTACTAGCTATGCTTGTATAACTTTATTAGCTGGATTTGTTGGGAAAGGGCTCCTAAGTAAGTACTTCATGGTAATGTCTACACCTGTTGTATTCAGCGCATGTGATTGATTTAAAACCTAACCTTACCCCTAACCCTTAACCTAACCCTAACCTTAACCCTAACCTGAACACCAAAAACCCTAAACTTAATAACCCTAACCCTAACCCCAAAACCCTAAKCCTTTAACCTAACCCTAACCGTAACCACAAAAACCCTAACCCTAAACCTAACCCTAAGCCTATCCCTAACCCTAACTCTAAACTTTGCCCTAAACCTAACCTAACCTGAACCTTAACCCCAAAACCCTAACCCTAAACCTAACCCTAAACCTAACCCTAACCCTATCCCTAACCTTAACCCCAAAAACCCTGAACCTAACCCTTAACCTTAAAATAGCATTTGAACAAATTCAGGACCTAAGAAAAGTCCTGACTTTTCAAAAAAGTTATTGTTTTCCTACTTTGTCATGACATTGGGTTCCTAAAAAGGTAGGAAAACAAGTACACACACAGACACACACATACACACAAATACACACATACACACTGTCTCTCATCAATCCATGTTTCTCAGGCCCTGTGTTTAGAGTATGGGGTCAGGTACATGGTATATGTCGAACCCACAACCAATGCCAGGGTTGTGGGTTCGATTCCCACGGGGGACCAGTACAAAAAGGTATGCACTCAATACCGGATAAGTAAACATCTGCTAAAAAATGTATAATGTACAAAATGAATAGCATGAAATACCCTTATTTATAGATTGAATTTAGATTGAATTTAGGGTTGCACAACTCTGCCAACTTTCCCAAATGTCTGCTTTGAAGATTCTGTTATTTTTCTGGGAACTTTGGGAAAGTTACTGGAATTTTGCAACCTAAATTGAATTAGATTTCAAATAATAATATTGTCCTCAGCTTAATCCTCCCCAAATTATGTGTTTGTCACAAACAATGTCTTCTGTTGTTCTATTACCCGAGTCCAGGTTTGGTTATGGCAAAGGTTGTGTTTGGGGGTGTGTGAAGGTCAGACAAGGCATTGTGTGTGTGTGTGTTGACCTCTCGGTGGGAGGACGCAGGAGCTCCACTATGGCTTCAACCCTGAGAGCTGCTCCTGCCATGCTAGATTGTTTCACATCGTACTCAACTCTAGCACATTCACCCGCAGGTTGAGACGTGGTTTAATGTCTTAACGTTTTCCAGTCTTAAAGTATATTAATGTCTTAACGTCTTCCAGTTTTAAAGTGTGTTAATGTCTTAACGTCTTAGTGTGTTAATGTCTTAACGTCTTCCAGTCTTAAAGTGTGTTAATGTCTTAATGTCTTCAAGTCTTAAAGTGTGTTAATGTCTTAACGTCTTAGTGTGTTAATGTCTTAACGTCTTCCAGTCTTAAAGTGTGTTTAATGTCTTAACGTCTTCCAGTCTTAAAGTGTGTTAATCTCTTAACATCGTCCAGTCTTAAAGTGTGTTAATGTCTTAACGTCTACAAGTCTTAGAGTGTTAATGTCTTAACGTCTTAAGTGTGTTAATGTCTCAACGTCTACAAGAGTTTGTTTACGCCTCTTAGACCCCATATTTTGTCAGTAAATACATCTACCATTATAACCTCTCTCCTATCAGTGGGAACTGGGGACATATGGCTGGGGAGAACTAGGGAGAATTAGGGACTATGGAAGACCAACATTGCAGACCACGGGAGACTGTTATGACGCATATGTTTTAAGAGGATGCAGCGTAATTTGGGTAAAAGTTGATTTATCCGCTCAGTTAGGCGTGTGTACGTGTGTGAATGACCTTCACTGATAGCTGTGTGCGGTGTATTAAGGCAGAGAGCTGGCTGTGACTGAGATCTSTTAGCTGTGGGGAGGACCATACAGTCTTTCATCATTACATCATCATCAACCCTGCATGTCTGTCGATCTGTCTCTCTCTACCCACTTCTGTTCCCATCCTGCTGAGAGAGGAAGGGAGAGGGAGAGAAGAGGGGGAGAGACAGYGGAGAGGGTGATGGAGAGAGAGAAAGCGAGAGAGAGACAGAAGAGAGAGAGATGGAGGGAGATAATAGGGGGCAGAAGAGGGAGACGGAGGAAGAGAGGAAATGTAGTCAGTTAAAGAGGGGCAAAGTGAAGGAGAGWAGGAGAGAGGGAGAGAAGGAGAAAGGTAAGTGTAGGCGTGTATGAGACGCAAATGTAGGTGTGTGTTTTCAATACATCAATAACAGGCGTGCTGGACAGCACAGACTGTTAATCCATGCCAATGGTGTGTGTGTGTGTGTGTGTGTGTGTGTGTGTGTGTGT
>NW_019942679.1:191800-218561 GCF_002910315.2 Salvelinus sp. IW2-2015
GGATTACATGTATTACAACAAGACCTGCCTGCATAGCAGGAGGTTAGAATATGAACACACACACACCGGATTCATTTAAGACTGATGAAAAAAAAGAGTTGGTGTGATGCTGGGTGTTTTCTCTCTCCTTGGGAGAGGAGTGAAGGTCGAGTCGCGGAGGCGAGTGTGTGTGTGTGTGTGTGTGTGTGTGTGTGTGTGTGTGTGTGTGTGTGTGTGTGTGTGTGTATACTCGGTCGAGCCTCTCCCTCGCTGGGGTAAGGATAAAAAATTAAGTCTTTAAACTGATTACTGGGGAAGCCTTTCCGCCATCAGGAGACTGAACACAATAAATATTTCTTTATCTAAATATTATAAACTCATTTATCCCCAGACAATCAATAAGCCCATGCATCTTATTTGTTTTTCTCCTGCTCTTCTCCGTCTGGCATGGTTGATCTAATCGAGGTTGGTTAAAGCCCCTCAATATGGTTATGGGATATTTCCTGGRAGACAAAATGACAGAATATCGGGTCTGCCCAAAGCCTTGTTCAGGTAATCATTTAACCCCGGGGYAAAAAATTGCTTTTCTCAACCGAGTGGATTATTATACACAGTTATTATAGACCTGATCTGTCCACACACACATGAGCGCACACACACATGCACGCACACACACAAACAATATCATTAAGCTGTTTACCCGAGCCTCAGAGTAAATTCAGATTTATCGGCTTCTAATTCTGTTGTTGTCTCTTTATCCGGTGTGTGTGTGTGTGTATGTGAGAAAGACAGAAAGACAGAGAGAGAGAAAGAGGTCACTGACCTCTATTGTAGGAAATGCAGAAAATATGCAAATACTGTTGTAAGGGATTACATGTATTACAACAAGACCTGCCTGCATAGCAGGAGGTTAGAATATGAACACACACACACCGGATTCATTTAAGACTGATGAAAAAAAAAGGGAGAGTTGGTGTGATGTTGGGTGTTTTCTCTCTCCTTGGGAGAGGAGTGAAGGTCGAGTCGCGGAGGCGAGCTGTGTGTGTGTGTGTGTGTGTGTGTGTGTGTGTGTGTGTGTTGTGTTGTGTGTGTGTGTGTGTGTGTGTGTGTGTGTGTGTGTGTGTGTGTGTGTGGTGTGTGTGTGTGTGTGTGTGTGTGTGTGTGTGTGTGTGTGTGTGTGTCTGTGTGTGTCGTCCTGTGTGTGTGTGGTTGTGTGTGTGTGTGTGTGTGTGTGTGTCTGTGTGTGTGTGGATGTGAGGAGGTGGAACCCCACAAGCTCCCTGCAGTTGACAAGGACAAATTTGCGGCTCGTTAAGGGGCTGTGGCTTTTCACGCCACGAGAGGGAGAGTGTCAGTGTGTGTGTGTGTGGTTCAGGCGTTTGCCTGGCGATCACCCAGTGCCGGGACCCAGTGGGGCAACACCACCGGTGTGAACCCCCCTACACACTCACACACACACGTCTCCTATGCTCCAGATACCCCTCCCCATGCTGTCACTGCTGGGGGCGGGGACGTGGGGTATGGAATAGGGGAGTGTGAAAGAAGGGAATGGGGGGTGTTAAGGTGAAGACCCAATGCCACCTCTCTCTGTCTCACACACACACACACACACACACACACACACACACACACACACACACACACACACACACACACACACACACACACACACACCACACACACACACACACACACACACACACACACACACAACACACACACGACACACACACAAACAACACTATGTTAGATGGGTTTCAATGTGTATTATATATATGTGATGCTTACCGGTTTGAAAGACACAGCTGTTATTAGCTTGTGAGGTGAAACCAATGTTCCTGTATTCTCTTCCAGGTGCCAGGCATGTGGCTGTCACTCCATAGGAGGGGTGGTGCCACCCAGCGACAGGGAGATGCCAATGTAAGGCCATGTTGACGTGGGACAGATGTGACCGCTGTGTCCATGGAGCCAGTTACCTGGTCCCAGACAACCACCTGGGCTGCAGTAAAGGTACTGGACGACTGACCACCAGGTCTGTTATTCACTCATCTTTTATTTTTAGAATTGAAGAAGGTGCTTTTATGTCTTAGACAATATCATTCAGGTTCTAACTATTTTGTGTGTGTTTGTGTGTGTGTGTGTGTGTGTGTGTTTCTCTGTGTGTACTCTGTTTCATTGCCTATGGGTTGTGTGTGTGAATGGGGGGGGGGGATAATTCCCTCCTCCTGAGCGTTCCCTGCTTAGGGGCTGTTTAGAGTTAGACACACAGAGGGACACTAACTCTACATAGATCGCACACACACAGACACATGTTGAGTTAGACTCATAGAGGGACACTTATCTTCTGGGGCCTCCTCAGTACGCTAAGACGCTCCGCATAGATCAAATGGTAAATAACCCCCTGCACGCACGCACACACACACACGCACAGCACACACACATCTGCTGCTAGCCTGTTATTTGGCCTTTAGTGTTTCTGTTGTGTCTCATAAGACAAATACAGCAGTTCATATTGTTTCATTTTCCACTCTTTCTTTTCTCCCTCCATTTCCCAAATACCTCTCTTCCTCTCTCTCTTTCTCCTCCTCTCCCTCCCTCCTCTCCCTGCCTGGTTGTGAAGCTTGATTTCTCCCTGACCTTTGACAGCCACATCAAATCAAACCGCTGTGTAAAAGCATCCTTCTACCACCACAAGACCTTTGTCCAACTCCATGTGACCTTACTCATTCTGACGCAGAGAAGCTCGTCCATGCCTTTATCTCCTCAAGGCTGGACTACTGCAATGCACTCTTCACCGGGATCCCTGGCAGGCGTCTCCATAAGCTCCAATACATCCAGAACAACACTACCAGGATCCTGATGAGAGTGCGGAAACACCATCACATCACCCCCATCTTGTTATCTCTGCACTGGCTACCCATCTTACTCCGGATTGAATTCAAAACCCTCCTGCTGACTTTCCAGGGTAGTCATGGCAATGCCCCTCCTTATTTCAAAGAACTGCTCTCACCCTATAACCCCACCCACACCTCTCAGGTCAAGCCACAGCCTGCTCTTCCGTGCCCCCAGCTCCGCTCCTTGGGAGATTGGGCTTTCAGCTTGACCGCCCCCAGCCTCTGGAATGCACTCCCGGACCACCTGAAGGCACCACAGACTCTGGGCTCCTTTAAAACGGGCCTTAAAACCCTTCTTTTTAGGAAGGCCTTCTGTTAGTAATAGCTGTGTTATAGCCTTGTTGTCCTTGTAGCGTCAGTTGTGTTCTTTGTCAGTTTCCCTGTCTTGTTGTAGCCGTTTTTTCTATTTGGTTTTGATTTGTTATTTTATGCACTTTGAGATTATTCTGAATAATGAAAGTGCTTTATAAATGTAATAAATTATTATTATTACCTCCGTCAGTCTGACCTGGAGCCTCCCTGACGGCCCCAATCTACACACTCCTCCGAGACGGACTGGAGATACACACCTCACAGAGCCTCTACCCATTCAGTACGTACAGGTAGTACACACACTCAACCCTCTCCTCCCTCTCTTCTAGGCCCTGTAACCTATGTGGACAGTGGGTTGTCTCTGTACATGGAGTATTCTTACCGGTTGGTAACGGCTTTAACGATCAGTGTACGGGCCAGTTACCAGACCCAGGCCGCCGTACCAGACCCTGGCCATCTCCGCCTGACCGTGGTTGGCCAACCTGAACTGGACAAGAACACAGAATACATCAGGACCACTAGAGAGGTACGGACACATGCGTTCTAATCAAACCCCTCTCTCTGTTTTACTGTAGGTTTGTGCTCACCGTAATGGAGACATAAAGACAAAGAGAGAARCTAACCCCCCACAGGACCACACCAACTACATTCAGCCTGGGACCCCCGGCCGGCTGGCCCAATGGTATGATCTGAAATGTTTGTTTCAGCGTGTGAGTTTTAGATCTGCGTTATAGACGTAGAGAGCGAGGCTGCATTCAGTAGGAATGAAACAGAAAACAAAGGTTTTGGAAAGGAGGTACTACCTGCGCTTGTCCATAAGGACAGGTGTTCTACTCACCTTAACATCCCCAGCGATTGTCCCTACAGTGTGCCACTAAATCCCGGGCTTTGTCGAATTGCTCTAGTAGAGTATTAAGCCTTATGTAAGCACCGCACAGTTCTTTTTCTCAGTCATGGCTTAATTTACTGCATTCAATTCCATCTCTCCCTGAGGCACATTGAAACACGTACTTCTATCAGAAACACGTACTTCTACCAGACATCACCATTCAAATCATTTCTCACATTCTGCCTCTAGTCGTTCTTCCAAAGGCAGCCATGCCTATTACTGTAACCATAACCATGTCCAACTGGCTGTGTCGGAGCAAGACAAACCCCACCGTTGGGGAACTCTGTGTACTCTTTGAAGTGGCAGTGTCATAGTGAGCATGGGGGGGGGGATGTTACAGAGAGAATAGAGAGAGAGAGAGAGAATAGAGAGAGAGAGAATGGAGGTATTCGTGTTCCTGTTGTGTTGTGACGGCTGCCTGTCCTCGCCTCAACCCTCTGTGTTAATTCACTGCCTCGGTGACGCGAATGAGCCACGTGGACGTGGTGTTGAGGTTGGATTCTCATGTGGATGGAAATGAATTGAAGAGACGTAGTGTACTTAGTGTCTCTGCGATACAGTATTGGAATGTGGTAAGACAATGCACTGTGCTGTGTTCCTTGGCAATGTTTTTGTATCGGCCGCAAGAGCTGTGAGGTTTTGACATTATTTYAGAGGCAGTCGATAGAGCTGAATAACATACTATTGAGGAGGTTGACAATTAGTTCCTCCATATGTGTAATCGTAAGGTATGATGAGCTCTTCATACGAGGGCCAATGAAATTGGAGAACACCACAAGCCCTGCCCCTGAACGGAGGGTGTTTGTGAGCACTGGTTGCTTGGACCCGCGGCTCCTGTCTGGCTCAGCCAAAGAGGACGCTCTTCCACCTTCCCCAGAGCAGCGCCATGATAACGGTCCTGCAGGCCTTCTATACCTATCAGCTGCTACGTCTTGACCTCAACATGGCCGGCAATGTGATGTCAGATTGCGACTACATCTCGGACACAGTAGGGAGGTCAGTTACCACACACACCACACACACACACACACACACACACACACACACACACACACACACACACACACACACACACACACCACAACACACACACACACACACACACACACACACACACACACACACACACCACTGCTCGTGCACGTGCGGACACAAATACACACACCACACTCAATTAGAGATAAGGAGAGCGAGAGCTCCTCAGTTTCTTGAGGCCTCTGGTTGTGTAGTTAGTTCTGTGACTTACAGGAGGAATAATGGTTGTGGAGAGAGAGGAGAGGAAGAGAGGAGAGAAGGGGAGAGAGGAAGAGAGAGGAAGGAAGAAGGGCTTCCCAATAAAGCATAATAATTCAGAAGAGATGATATGGCTCATTAGAACTAGACTGTGCCCCCAAACAATACTCACAGCCCTCTGTCTGATGGTGTAAATGCAATGAATCACATTACACACGTGTGTGTGTGTGTGTGTGTGTGTGTGTGTGTGTGTGTGTGTGTGTGTGTGTGTGTGTGTGTGTGTGTGTGTGTGTGTGTGTGTGTGTGTGGTGTGTGTGGTGTGTGTGTGGTGTGTGGTGTGTGTGCTGTGTGGTTGGGTGTTGAGCATTACACACCTAACAGCTATGCTACAGTAGGTGGCCTCAGAGATATATGATGAAAAAATAGATACTAGAGAGAGGAAGGAGAGATAAGAGAGATGGGGAAGATATGTGTGCGATAACAGGAGAGGTAAGCGGAGTGAGGGGCGTCTGTACTGTACTATACTGCTGGAGTCTTCAACCMTTTCTTGCCCRGGAACCGCTTCCCAGGAAAACCGGCGACCTAAGGACCCGCATCATATGTTAGCCCAAAAGAAATGTCTTGTACAACACATCGTATCATCAGATGAATGATAACGGCAAGGAGAAGTAATCAACCATTTAAAATGAATAGATTCGGTAGATAGTTTTTCATTGTTTTGACATCCCCACATTATAATTAGAAAAGGAAGTGTACGAGCCTACTAGCTAGAAGGGTAACTGACTCCACAAAATGAGTCCCTTTTGATATCTTAATTAGAAATTGTTCACCATTCCTTATTATTGAATTTTATAAGCCTGTTATATTAAATAAAGTGCCCTTTAATATAGACTACATGGACACTTCTAAAATCTGATGTTTATTATGAATAAATGTTGGCTAAAGTGCCAAAWTTCTGCATTTTGACATTTCTAGGAGGACTACAGGAAACGGAGAGCCGAGCACGCCCCCATTCAGTAAGACAGGGCTGGTCGAGAGCTTCAAGTTGCTCYGTGTCTACATCACTAAGGATCTATCATGGTCCACACACACCAACACAGTCATGAAGAAGGCACGACAATTCCTCTTCCCCCTCAGGAGGCTGAAAAGATTTGGCATGGGCCCTCAGATCCTCAAAAAGTTATACAGCTGCACCATTGAGAGCATCTTGACTGGCTGCATCACCGCCTGGTATGGCAACTTCTCGGCATCTGACTGTAAGGTGCTACAGAGGGCCAAGCTTCCTGCCACCCAGGACCGATATACTAGGCGGTGTCAGAAGAAAGCCAAATAAAAGTCATAGACTGTTTTCTCTGCTACCGCACGGCAAGCGATACCGGAGCGCCAATCTAGGACCAAAAKGCTCCTTAACAGCTTCTACCCCCAAGCCATAAGACTGCTGAACAATTAATAAAATGGCCACCGGACTATTTACATTGACCCCCTCCATTTGTTTTGTACACTGCTGCTACTTGCTGTTTATTATCTATGCATAGCCACTTCACCCCTACCTACATGTACAAATTACCTCAACTAACCTGTTTTTTTATTTTTATTTATTTTACCGTTATTTTACCAGGTAAGTTGACTGAGAACACGTTCTCATTTGCAGCAACGACCTGGGGAATAGTTACAGGGGATAGGAGGGGGATGAATGAGCCAATTGTAAACTGTACCCCCGCATATTGACTCGGTACCGGTATCCCCTGTATATAGCCTTGTTATTGTTATTTTATTGTGTTACTTTTTTTTTCTTTTACTTTAATTATTTTTTACTTTAGTTTATTTGGTAAATATTTTCTTAACTCTTCTTGAACTGCACTGCTGCACTGCTGTAAGTAAGCATTTCACTGTAAGGTCTACACTTGTTGTATTCGGKGCATGTGACAAAGGAAGTTTGATTTGATTTCATCCAGAGACAGGTGTTTTATACAACAGCCTTCTGTTCTGTTTTTGACTCCGTCTGCATATTTGCAATCAAACGGCAGAATTTTCTCCGTCTCCTTAGTTATCATACTCTAATTCCACTGATTTCAAAACTCGGTCCTCCAGAAAGTGGAGAGCTAKACTTATGCAGTTCTACTACGTGATGTCTTTCAAAAAAGCTCTGTTAGAAAGGAGTACCTACACATACTGACCAGCTCATATTATAGACAGAAGCGTGCCACTTGGCAGACCAATCCGAACTCATCTTTTGGCATGTACTCATTATCTCAGCCAATCATGGCTAGCGGGAAGGTTGCTCACTTTTTCCYTGGCTAAACCAACTAGGCTCGTAATTTAACAATTGTATTCATATTTACAGATGGCGAACAAGTTTGTTATTTAGGCACATGACAGTTCACATGTTTCAGAAGGCATAACTGCCAAAAAAACGCATTTTGATTTAAAAAAATGTTTAGGCTCTCTTGTGAAGTAGACACGCGACATACGCCTAGTTTCCTGAAACAAGTCACAATTAGCTCCAATTTGTGTAATTTGCTCAATATTAGGAGTTGAGAAATAAAGTTGACATACAGTTGAAGTCGGAAGTTTACATACACCTGAGCCAAATACATTTAAACTCAGTTTTTCACATTTCCTGACATTTAATCAGAGTAGAAATTCCCTGTCTTAGGTCAGTTAGGATCACCACTTTATTTTAAGAATGTGAAATGTCAGAATAATAGGAGAGAAAATGATTTATTTCAGCTTTTATTTCTTTCATCACAGTCCCAGTGGGTCAGAAGTTTAGATACACTCAATTAGTATTTGGTAGCATTGCCTATACATTGTTTAACTTGGGTTGTTTTGGGTAGCCTTCCACAAGCTTCCCACAATCAGTTGGGTGAATTTTGGCCCATTTCTCCTGACAGAGCTGGTGTAACTGAGTCAGGTTTGTAGGCCTCCTTGCTCGCACATGCTTTTTCAGTTCTTCCCACAAATTGTCTGTAGGATTGAGGTCAGGGCTTTGTGATGGCCACTCCAATACCTTGACTTTGTTGTCCTTAAGACATTTTGCCACAACTTTGGAAGTATGCTTGGGGTCATTGTCCATTTGGAAGACCCATTTGCAACCAAGCTTTAACTTCCTGACTGATGTCTTGAGATGTTGCTTCAATATATCCACATAATTTTCCTACCTCATGATGCTATCTATGTTGTGAAGTGCACCAGTCCCTCCTGCAGTAAAGCACCCCCACAACATGATGCTGCCACCCACGTTGCTTCACGGTTGGGAGAGTGTTCTTGCTTGCAAATCCTCCCCTTGTTTCCTCCAAACATAACGATGGTCTTATGCCAACAGTTCTATTTTTGTTCATCAGACCAGAGGATATTTCTCCAAAAAAGTACAAATTTTCCCATGTGCAGTTGCAAACCGTTAGTCTGCTTTTTTATGGCGGTTTTTGGAGCAGTGCTTCTTCTTGCTTAGCGCCTCTCAGGTTATGTCGAATCAGACTTGTTTTTACTGTGGATTAGATAACTTTTGTACCTGTTTCTCCAGATCTTCACAAGGTTCCTTTCTGTTGTTCGGGATTGATTTGCACTTTTCCCACCAAAATACGTTCATCTCTAGGAGACAGAAGGCGTCTCCTTCCTGAGCTATGACGGCGTGCGTGTCTTGGCTGATTTCTTTAGATTTTCCCATGATGTCAAGCAAAGAAGCACTGAGTTCTGAAGGTAGTCTTGAAATACATTGACTCACAATGATGTCAATTAGTCCTTCAGAAGCTTCTAAAGCCATGACATCATTTTCAGGAATTTTCCAAGCTGTTTAAAGGCACAGTCAACTTAGTGTATGTAAACTTCTGACCCACTGGAATTGTGATACAGTGAATTAAGTGAAATAATCTGTTGCTGGAAAAATTACGTGTGTTTTTTTGTTTCATGCACAAAGTAAATGTCCTAACCGACTTGCCAAAACTATAGTTTGTTAACAAGAAATTTGTGGATTGGTTGAAAAACGAGTTTCAATGACTCCAACCTAAGTGTATGTAAATTTCCGACTTCAACTGTAATTAGAAAGATGACATTCTCTTCTTTTCTACTGTAGGCATATAATAACACCATTTATTTATTCTGCTGTTTTTTAGCGATATTCATAAAAACATAGGGGGATTGACTTTTTACCCCTGCTATACTTTACTATACTGTACTGTGCTTTCATTCAGAGGACTGTGTGAGTTCTGACTGAGGCTTATTAAGCCAGTACTCCTGAGCACTGTTGACAGCTCCATCGCAAACACAAAAACAGACACCGCTCTTCATTTGCATCAAACATGCTTAGGATGGTATTTTGCAGCTTGTGTTTGGAGTAACTTTAAAAGCTCTCTTTCTCTTTCCTTCTCACTGAAATTGAAAAGGGAGAATCTCTGTCTCTTTCTCTCTCTCTCTTTCTCTCTTTCTCTCTTTCTCTCCTTCTCTCTCTCTCTCTCTCTCTCTCGTTCTCTCTGTCTTTCACATACTTAAAACTGAGTCTTCAGGGAGATACTCTCTGTCTCTCTGTCTCTCTCTCTGTCTCTCTCTCTTTCTCTCTCTCCACCTCTCTCTCCACCTCTCTCTCCACCTCTCTCTCTCTACCTCTATCCCCCCTCTCTCTCTGTGAGTTTCTGTCAACGTAGCTGTGTCAGGTTGACATGGTGTGAAAAACACTTTTGTGTTTTCCTCCTGGCTGTATTGCTATTTGACAACATCCACCCGGTTTTACTTTACTTACAAGTTTTACCTGTCAGCCAGCGTGTTCATTAAAACCCTTTACAGCTGTTTCACTGACGCAGTCACCAATTTAGCGACTATTTATGGAAATAGGGCTTATTCAGTACAACATTGTCTCTTATGGTAAAAGAGGAAAAATTTTGTGATTGGAAGTCATGTGTGTGTGTTGTGGTGTTGTGTGTGTGTTTGTGTGTGTGTGTGGTGTGGGTGTGTGTGTGTGTGTGTGTTGTCTGTGTGTGTGTGTGTGTGTTGTGGTGTGTGTGTGTGTGTGTGTGTGTGTGTGTGTGTGCGTGCTTGTGTGTTGTGCGTGCTTGTGGGTGTTAATGCGTGTGTGTGTGCGTGTGGTGTGGTGTGTGGGTGTGTGTGTGTGTGTGTGTGTTGTGTTTGTGTGTGTGTGTGTGTGTGTGTGTGTGTGTGTGTGTGTGTGTGTGTGCGTGCGTGCGTGTGTGTTCCACAGCTCCAGTGTTCGTGGCTCCTCCAGAGGTGTCGTGTGTCACCTTGTCCCTAAGATGCATGGAGGTCAGCAGGGTGGGAAGCCAGAAGAGGTCAATGAATACAGGGTCAAACTGGTCCCAGAGCAGAGCCCCTACGCACGACCTGTTATGACACAGGTAACACACACACACGTATGCACAACACACACACACACACACACACACACACACACACACACACACACACACACACACACACACACACACACACACACACACACACACAACACACACACACACACACACACACACACACACACACACACACACACACACACACACATGGGTGCATCTAAGCCCAGTCTGTCATTACATAGGTACCCTTATTTCATAGATTGACAGAAATTCCTTGTCCCTACATCTTCTTGGAAAAATAGCTGGTCCTTTCCAAACACCAATACCTTTACACTGCAGTAAAAAACAGACATATCATTGCACAGATATGTGTGTGCTTATCAGCTCAAGCATATCTATCCCTTCCCAGGCAGAGAGTGTCTACAGGTTTGGATGTCACACCACCTACACCGGTAATCCCATCATGCTTTGCCCTGTGTCAGCGTATCACCTCTGACTCCCTCCGGCTGGATGTTTAACGAGCGTTGCTTCTCCTCAGCAGTAGTTTTATCTAGCTCTTCGTCAGGGTGATAGTAGTGTGTTGAGGTGCAGGGTCGTTTTCAGGAGGATTGGTATCACTGATATGGTGTTTTAATATAGATCTGTCTAGTCAGCTGTCCCCCTAGGGAGGTTGACCCCTCGGCTGACTCTCTGTACCCTTTAACGTCTCTCCTACCGTCCCCTCGTTACATATCGCCTTGTTCTCTCGGTGTGTGCAGGTGCTACAAGATTGTGTTAGCCCGTGGAGCTAAAGCCTAGGCATTTGCTAGGGGAGCTAACAAGTTTAAAGCATGGTTACATAAATGCCATTTAGCAGACATTTTATTATCCAAAACCACGTATCCATTTTCGCATGGCTGTCCCCAGCAGGAATCGAACCCTAAACCCCTATTCTCTACCAACTGAGCCACACAGTCCTACTCCTCCTATATCTTCACTGTTACCCTCTGAGTGTTGTGTTTCTGAGTGTCTTTCGTCTTTCGTCTTTCGTCTGCTGTATGTAGCCAGTCCATCAGAGTGGATGTAGGTAGCAGAGGAGCTGGGAGCTTACAGCAGATACAACTTTACTGTGACTCTGTGTACCACACGGGGCTTTGTGATCAGCCGGTCTGCCTCTGGACACACACTACCTACAGGTGACACACACACATACTGATACACACACTCAGATTTGAACACTGCTCAACGGTAACTCTGACATCAATGTAACACTATACTAATTTATTTATACCACGCTACTCAGAAATACTCTAGTATACTCCAGTATGCTCCAGTAATACTGCAACTACTCCCATACAGTGTCTGTATATGCGAAGCTGTTGAACATGAGTGTTGCTGGTTAAACCTCGTCCATATGTACTTATTGTCCCAGTTCTAGAGGTAGAATAGAAGGTCATTTACATATCCATATTCATGAAGAGACTATAATGGAACACGTCTGTCAGGGAGCTACCTACCTCTAGATGAGAGCGAGGGAGGGAGAGAAAAAAAGAGAATAAGAAAGGAAGGTGGAGAGAGTGAAAGAGCAAAGAGAGGTTGAGGGAGAGTTAGGGAGCTAAGAGGCAAAAAAAAAGAGGGGGTGAGATTTTTCCTCTGTTGTCAGGTTTTCATATTCATCTCTCTCTTAACAACTCCAACCAATCCCTCTTCTGTCAGACAGACACACACACACACGCACGCACAAACACACACGCACACGCACACACACAGTCAGTCAGTCAGCGACAGTGGTGTAAGCAGGTGGGGAAATTCATTGTGCACGGCAGTAAAAACAATTTACTGTTAATTACAAGGAGAAGAATATGGCGTAGCGCACACTCCCTGCTGGCCATGAATCACACACACACCACACACACACGCACACACCACAAACCCACACACGACACACAAACACACTACCACACACACACAAGACACACACACATACAAGACACACAAACACACAACCATCACACACCACACACCACCAACACACACACACACACACACGCACACACACACACACACACACACACAACACCACAGACTCTTGTACACAACACACAACTCACACCCACTCTGTCACAAACACACACTCTGTCACACACACACGCTGGCCTCTCCTGTAGATTTATAACCAATATGGAAGTAGGATGAATTAGCCTCCTTTAATAACTGAGACACAAATCACTGGGACAAGCTCTAATTGATCAGCTCTGTGTGATGGACACACACACACACATACACACAGTGCAGTGTTGGATGGGTGTGAATCACTCTGTGGTGCCGCCGCGCAGCGCTAACATATGGTCAGCCCAATATGGCTGGGCTGACACACGACCCGCACACACATTCATCCATATGCTCACACATGTTCACCATTTGATGTTTGTCTTGCGTTTGTTTGTTTTTGTGTCTGTTTTGTTTACCTCTCTAACATCTGAAATGTGTGAATACAGGATGTGTTTCTCTCACGTGCTGAGATACGGTATGTTTCAATCTATTAAGAAATATAAAGTTGTTGGCTTTTGGACGGTATATTCCAACGTTTTGAATTCTCTGTGGTCTTGAAAAACATTAACCTCGACTTCTTTTTAATGATTCCCATGCTTTTAAATCTAGAATTCTATATTCTGTGGCATTTTTTGCTACCATTATTGCGTGCTTTTGTATAGTCACTGTATAGTCACATCATATTACTAAGTCAGTTATGGAATTAACATATTTCTGTTTATTGTTCAACAGCTTTAATTGTAGTTAAATAGTTCAGCATTAATCGCCTGATCTGAACTTGGCCTGAATAGTGGATAGTGGTTTTCCGCAAGCATACACACACACACACACAAACAAACCCAACCTGTTGGTTAGGAGCATCCAAGACTGTGTGTGCCATTTTCCGTGTTGTGCTTGTCTTGTGCCAGACCTTAATGTTGATGATAGCCATTTATCCATCCTTTACCCAGGCTTTTACGACTGTTTAGACACACAATCCACATCACTATTACCCCGACGCACCATTAGACAGAATAACCATCTGTTCGGTGGGAGGAAACGGCATCTGCTTAGACGCTTTTATCTCACTCAAATTATATTAGATTCTCTAAATACACATGCGCACAGGAAATGAACGCAGTTGGTCTGAGAGAGGGATTGAATGGGGATGTGTGTGTGTGTGTGTGTGTGTGTGTGTGTGTGTGTGTGTGTGTGTGTGTGTGTGTGTGACGACAGTAAATAGCTGAGCCCCCCATACATAGCGGCTAAAATGGTTATGGAAAAGAAAATGATTTCGGCATTCCCAAATCATTATCCGTGATAGGCAGGCCATATAGGAGGGACGAGAGTGCAGTGGAAGTTCGTCCTCCCTCGTTCTCTCCCTCCCTCGCCTCTTTCGCTTTCGTCTCTGTTCTTTTAGCTCCCACTCATCTTTCTGTCACCATCACATTCAAGTACTCTTGGTACGTTAATTGAGATATGAAAAGTAAGCTAACAACCAAAATTATCCCTGTTATGTTAAAAGAACTTTCCCCGCAGATGAAATGTTCCTCATGTAAATGCGGATGTCGTCGAAAAAAAAGCACTGTTATTTTATGCAGTAATTACAGGAGGAGAAAGAGCGTGGTGTGGGGTGTGTGGGTGCTGTGTGTGTGTGTGTTGTGTCTGTGTGTGTGGTGTGTGTTGTGTGTGTGGTGTGTGGGTTGTGTGTGTGTGTGTGGTGTGTGTGTGTGTGTGTTCCTGGTGTGTGTTTGTGTGGTAAGTGATTGGTGTACTCTGAATGTTGGGTTTGTGTCCAGTGTTGCGGTGCTTGGTGTGTGTGTGTGTGTGTGTGTGTGTACTATGTGTACTATGCGTATGTATGTGTACTATGCGTATGTATGTGTACTATGCGTATGTGTGTAAAGCCTGCAGCACTCCGCCAGCCAGTCTTACCTCATAGTATTGATCAGGTTGGAATGTGAACAGCTAATCAGTCACTGATGGTAATGTTTTATGTACCCTACATCCATAAAGACTTGCTCTACACGCTTAGCCAGCCCTTACACACACGAACACACACACACGAACTAACGCACACACACACGCGGCACATTGATGTAAACCCTGCCGTGCATCTTTCTCTCCTCAAGAAGCCTGGGGATAATTATGCGTAAATCAATAATTGTGCTACTCCAGAGAGGGGTATTACCGCGGTATTACAGTGCATTTAGACCAGGGATGACCTGTAGGGCCCATAAAGGATGTTAGCTAGTGTAAAAACACAAAACACTCCACCAGGTATGATAATTGTTCCCCAGGAGTGTGTGTGTGTGTGTGTGTGTCTGCCCTGGGAGCTCTGCCGTGATTTAGCTGCTTCATTAACATGTTGAAGGCAATATTAACCTTAGTGTTGGACTGTTAACCTTGTTGTCGGAGCGTCATCGAGTGGAGAGGGAGAAGAGAGGGGAGGAAAGGAGGGGAGGAGAGACCAAGTGGCTTTTATCAACCCCGATGTGGCAGCCTAGCAGTAAATAAATGACAGCGTATTAGCATCGCGGAGTAGTCACTCACACACACACACATACTCGATGACCACTAAATACAATGCATGACAGCATATTAGCATCGCATCAATTAGGTGCTGAGCACTCACGTTGGACAGACACACACATCACAGAGATGAAATCAGGGAAACCGTCTGCCTCCAACAGAAGATCATTCCAGGGACATTGTGTTGGCTGTATATCTATGGATTGCCCAAATTGGACCATTTTCATTCTGCTTTCCCAGTCAATTTGAACAGTAAAGTGAAGGGGGAAATCACACAAGTTTTAATGCAACCAGCCACCGAACCAAACTCTGGAGCCACTGTCCTACACACAGATTCTATAGTAAACCAAACACACATATCACTACCAGATCTCTGAAGCGTATGTTCCGAATCCAGGAATAAAGGGAAGAATAAAAGATAAACGTTCCACTGAGACTTCACACAAATCCTATTAAGAGGGAATCATTTTTTCATTATATCAGACTTTCTATTATATAGACTCTATGGTTATTGATTGCCTTTAATTTATGGTGCCTGGACTGGGAAGACAAGATGTCCAACTCTCATTTACTAGCTTTATTAGGCCCTGTGTGTGTGTGTGTGTGTGTGTGTGTGTGTGTGTGTGTGTGTGTGTGTGTGGTGTGTGTGTGTGTGTTGCGCGCTGCGTGCGTGCGTGCGAGCTCACTTCTGGGTAATTTACTCCAAGCCCATATGTGGGACATTACCACAGCACACTCATGGTGTTGGCGTGACTCCTAATACATAGATACATTTATATCCCTCCATTTCCAGACTTGTTTATCATTTCATCTGTTTTTATTATCAGACTAATAAGGCCCATTTTTGGCTCTGTACTCCAGCCCTTTGGATGAGAAATGATACAACTATGAGGTTAAAGTACAGACTGTCAGCTTTAATTTCAGGGTATTTTCCTCCATATCGGTGAAGCGATTTTGGAGTCACTTTTATTCTGAATAAGAATGAATGTGTTTCTAAACAAATAGCATACCCCCAAGACATGCTAACCCTCACCATTCACATAAACGGGGAGGTTAGCATTTATATCATACCCCAAGACATGCTCCCTCTCACCATTACAAAATAACAGGGGAGGTTAACATTTTATATCATACCCCAAGACATGCTAACCTCTCACCATTACAAATAACAGGGAGGTTTGCATTTTATATCATACCCCAAGACATGGTAACCTCTCACCATTACAATAACAGGGGAGGTTTGCATTTTTATATATATACCCCAAGACAAGCTACCCTCTCACCATTACAATAGGGGAGGTTTGCATTTTATATTCATACCTCAAGACATGCTACTCTCACCATTACAATAACAGGGGAGGTTAGCATTTTATATCATACCCCAAGACATGCTAACTCTACAATTACAATAACAGGGGAGGTGCATTTTATATCATACCCCAAGACATGCTACCCTCTCACACATTACAATAACAGGGGAGGTTAACATTTAATATCATACCCATACCCATACCCCGAAGACATGCTACCTCTCACCATTACAATAAAGGGGAGGTTAGCATTTTATATATCATACCCCCAAGACATGCTACCTCTCACCATTAAAATAACAGGGAGGTTAGCATTTTATATCATACCCCCAAGACATGCTACCCTCTCACCATTACAATAACAGGGGAGGTTAGCATTTATATCATACCCCCAAGACATGCTACCCTCTCACATTACAATAACAGGGGAGGTTAGCATTTTATATCATACCCCAAGACATGCTACCCTCACCATACACAAGGGGAGGTTAGCATTTTATATCAATACCCCACCCAAGATCAGTCACCCTGCACCTCTCTCACATTACAATAACAGGGGAGGTTAGCATTTTATATCATACCCCAAGACATGCTACCCCCTCACCATTACAATACAGGGGAGGTTAGCATTTTATATCATACCCCAAGACATGCACTCCCTCACCATTACATAACAGGGGAAGGTTTTAGCATTTTATATCATACCCCCAAGACATGCTACCCTCTCACCATTACAATAACAGGGGAGGTTAGCATTTTATATCATACCCCCAAGACATGCTACCCTCTCACCATTACAATAACAGGGGAGGTTAGCATTTTGGGGGGGCATGATATTTGTGCGTCTGTAACTTTCTCACTCATCATTATTCACAATTCATTCAGGATTATCCACAATCATGGTAGCATCCACATTAATGAAGAAGTGTTTAGAAACATATTCTATTGTTATTTACAATAAAAGTGACTCCAAAATGACACAATGCATTATTTACCATTCATTTCTATTGGGCACAAAATAATCTGAAACACCACCAAAACAAACAGCAAATGCATCCAGCATATTTGTAGAGTCACGAGCTTGATGTAGTCATTGCGTGCTAGGAATAGGGGACCAGATACTTAACTTTTGACTACTTCAATACACATAAGTGAATTTGTCCCAATATGTTCGACTGTGTACGGAAATTGCTGTCATTTCTAAATGGTTCACCCGATATGGATGTTGTTGTTTTTTTTTAAGCTGACAGCCTGCAATTTAACCTCATAGTCATTGTATCATTTCAATACCTTTTGGAGCTCACTGTAGCGTATCTTTTGTTTGCTGTTTCTCTCTATGTGTTCAGACTGTAACAGTGTCTCTGTGGTAGAGTCCCAGCTAAGTAAATGACATCCACGCTGAYACAGAGGACAATTACACCACTGTTTACTCACATAATTGGAGAACTGAGCTCCAAATCACAACATGTTCTGCTTCATCTGCAAACGCAACCAAAACATCCCCAGTCGGCCATTTGTTTAAATTGTATTATATATGTTTTAATTGGCCCTAATGCTAATCAAATGGAATCGCTTCCTAAGCATCCGGGTTCGCCTCTACAGGGTGAAGTAATGGAAAGCCTTAATAGAGGATTATTAACGTGTTTTCACTTCCTTGTTTCGATTTTGAGGAAATGCGAGAGGAAGGGATTTGGAATATATTGTTAACAAATCAATTTTTTTATATCTATTTTTCAATTTGTTAAATTTTTTCTTTAAATGCTCAAATCCTTACACACAGTGAAACCTGGCATACATAGAAATGACAATAGCCGCCTCTTACTTTGGAATCTCTGTGGTGTATCGCCCTAGCAGACTGTGTGTGTGTGTGTGTGTGTTGTGTGTGTGTGTGTGTGTGTGTGTGTGTGTGTGTGTGTGTGTGTGTGTGTGTGTGTGTGTGTGTGTGTGTGTGTGTGTGTGTGTGTGTGTGTGTGTGTGTGTGTGTGTGTGTGTGTGTGTGTGTGTGTGTGTGTGTGTGTGTGTGTGTGTGTGTGTCTCCAGCACAGTGCTCAATATTGTACCTCGCGTTCACCATCTTGTTTTTAATCAGTGTACCTGAGAATTCTGTCTGTATTTGTATGAATAGACCGCCAATTACTCCCTACTCCCTCTGTATTGTAGGACATCACCAGCCTACATGTGATATGATACTAAAGTAAAGTTAACTAATGGTAGACCCGGCTGCCCTTGCCTGGTGTGGAGACGTACGCCCGTCTGCCCTTTAACTCTATTACCATCTAGCAGCTATTTCCCCTTTTCTCCTTACATAATGACGCGGGATAAATCTTTATAAATCAGGCCCAGGCTTCAGTCCTGCTGCCGCTAATTGATCAATGGCTGCAGTCAGAGAAGGAGGATCGTCCTTGGGCCCCACGCCATCACACACACACACACACACACACACAGACAGACAGAAGCGAGCACACACAACCCAGCACAAACACTCGCGTGGGCGCAGAAATGTATACACACACACGAGTGCATAACACACGCAGTCGTACGCGTGCAAACACACACCCTCCCTAATGAAGGAGGCAGAGGCACAAACCAGAACAATCACTTCACACACTCCCAGATTAGCTCGGTTTGGGGTTACTTCTCCACGGAGCTACGGGGTAGACTCCATGCTCTCAGGTTATTCAGTAACGTGGATGTGTTTCAAGAAGATGGACACTCATAAATAACGACTACCATGTTGCTATAGACTGGAGAGCAGAGGGACGTTGAAATACAGCAGTATAGAGAATTGCTTCTCTATATCCTGTCAAGGTGTGTGGAATGATAGAATATAGCCTTAAGTGTTTTTACTGGCTCTGATAAAATACTTTAGACGTAGACACATAGAGGGTAATGGATCATATCATTGGCATCAACCAGATGTATTCACTATCATTGTGTTTTTGCCATAACCATACTTTTACACAATCGATATTAACCTCATCCCCTACATCCAATTATATCTGCGGAGGCGCACGCAGCACCAAACAAATCAAAGATAAACCAGGTTGAAAATGCGTCGTCTGTACGGCAGATTGATCAGTGGAATTCATCGATGCTTTACTGCAGCCTGATGGGCTTTCTGTCTGAAATCACTCATCATCATCATCATCTCCCCAACAACATAATGCACTATTTTAGAATATATTTTAGAATATTAATAATTAGATGTTCGTGATAACGTTCACGTTTCCATAATTTGTTCATTTCGTTTCTGTATTCTTGCATTTCCAGGGAATATGGAGTCGGGTGGATGTATGCCACTTGTCTTTGAGAGGTCAATGTGCTTTATGCTAAATCTGGGCTCCAATCAGGGAAGCTTTTTCGCTATGAAATCAATGCCTGAGAGATGAATAACTGCATGTTTCCAAAATGGATTCATCCATTTCGAGATGTATAAAAAGAAACGTCTAAAAAACTAGGCCTATCCCTTTTGTATGAAGATTAATAAATCTGTTTTCAGATTGGAATCTGTTTTGTTACCAGTCAAATCAAGAGGTTTTTGCCGCACTGAAATCAACTAAATCAAAAATGGCGTGAAAGTAAGAAGAATAATTGATCCTGCTCTACGCACACATTGCTTATCGTAACGCGGAGGAAATGTAAATGATAGCAAATTATTTTCCTTAATTAATTTGATTGATTGCAGCGCGGAGGCAAAGTGGAGGGAAAACTTTACAGACATCATTAGTTTTTCTCCATTTAAAGATTAATCAGGAGAGGCTGGGCTCTTTAACTCTGTCATTTGTATATTTAATGYGCTGCTTCAGAATCTATGGCGGTAATTAGCGCTAGCCGCGTTCTCATTAATACGGCTGGGCTGATTAATGCTAGCGCCACGCTAACATGACTGGAGTGATCCGCGGGATGTTCTGACTAGATTATGCCAGGAAAAACCTGTTTGTTTGGTGGCATGACAAATAGAAATCCACTCAACAAAAGACCAAGGATATAGGAGGATGGATTCTACTTAGACAATGTGTGTGCGTTTGTTTTTGTGTTGGAGGTGTTGGAAAGGGTTTGACTGAAGCGGTGTGTTGATAAGCGTGGCAAGTTATTTTTAATCTCTGACTGTTCTGTGATGATAATATACTGTACATGTAATAAATACCACTTATGATATCTATAATTGAGTTGCAGATAGCATCGGAAATCCTTATTAAAACAAATGATCTCCACATGAGTTGGAATCATCAGTCAGTCTACAATATTGCAACAGGCATGTCTGCATCCGTGCATGTGATCCAGCCAGCAGGGGACGTCCGAAGGACATTAGACCTTCTCATTACGTCCCTTTAAGGGTTTTGGCGAGACGTTCTGAGAATATTCTATGATCATTAAAACATGAGAAATGTGTTTGTTTTTTCATGATCGTATTTTGCGAGTTACTTTTCTTAAATTGCTTGTAAACATTTGTTGTCTTGTATCGTCTCCCTCAAGTCTCTGATGTGTGTATCTACGGCTACAAGGGCTTAGAGTAGGTACAGTATGTGGTCAGGTTGCTCTGACACTGAGAACGTAAGAGAAGGTACACTCTATTGCTCCCATGAAAGGCTCGTGTACTAAGACCACACGCTTTCTTCTCTTAATGTCAGAGAGAAAGAGAGAGAGAGAGAGAGAGAGAGAGAGAGAGAGAGACGATTGAGAGAGAGAGAGATAAAGATAAGAGAGAGAGAAAGAGGTTAAAGTGGGTTAACTTCACGTCACATATCTGTCATGCCCCCTCGTCTCCCTGATGTCAAGGTCCCAGATGTGGATGAAACGTGTTTACTGGAGTGTGACGTAATGTACATACAGTATGTGACATACAGTGTGCTTGTTTCAAGTCAGCAGTTGACGCTGTGAAAATACACTAGACTGCCTGTTACTAGACAGATGTACAGTCGTGGCCAAAAGTTTTGAGAATGACACAAATATTAATTTCCACAAAGTTTGCTGCTTCAGTGTCTTTAGATATTTTTGTCAGATGTTACTATGGAATAATGAAGTATAATCACAAGCATTTCATTAGTGTCAAAGACTTTTATTGACAATTACATGAAGTTGATGCAAAGACTCAATATTTGCAGTGTTGACCCTTCTTTTTCAAGACCTCTGCAATCCGCCCTGGCATGCTGTCAATTAACTTCTGGGCCACATCCTGACTGATGGCAGCCCATTCTTACATAATCAATGCTTGGAGTTTGTCAGAATTTGTGGGTTTTTGTTTGTCCACCCGCCTCTTGAGGATTGACAACAAGGTCTCAATGGGATTAAGGTCTGGGGAGTTTCCTGGCCATGGACCCAAAATATCGATGTTTTGTTCCCCGAGCCACTTAGTTTTCACTTTTGCCTTACGGCAAGGTGCTCCATAATGCTGGAAAAGGCATTGTTCATCACCAAACTGTTCKTGGATGGTTGGGAGWAGTTGCTCTCYGAGGATGTGTTGGTACCATTCTTAATTCATGGCTGTGTTCTTAGGCAAAATTGTGAGTGAGCCCARTCCCTTGGCTGAGAACCAACACCACACATGAATGGTCTCAGGATGCTTTACTGTTGGCATGACACAGGACTGATGGTAGCGCTCACCTTGTCTTCTCCGGACAATCTTTTTTCCAGATGCCCCAAACAATCGGAAAGGGGATTCATCAGAGAAAATGACTTTACCCCAGTCCTCAGCAGTCCAATCCCTGTACCTTTTGCAGAATATCAGTCTGTCCCTGATGTTTTTCCTGGAGAGACGTGTCTTCTTTGCGGCCCTTCTTGACACCAGGCCATCCTCCAAAAGTCTTCGCATCACTGTGCATGCAGATGCACTCACACCTGCCTGCTGCCATTCCTGAGCAAGCTATGTACTGGTGGTGCCCCGATCACACAGCTGAATCAATTTTAGGAGACGGTCCTGGCGCTTGCTGGACTTTCTTGGGCGCCCTGAAGCCTTCTTCACAACAATTGAACCGCTCTTCTTGAAGTTCTTGATGATCCGATAAATGGTTGATTTAGGTGCAATCTTACTGGCAGCAATATCTTTGCCTGTGAAGCCCTTTTTGTGCAAAGCAATGATGACGGCACGTGTTTCCTTGCAGGTAACCATGTTGACAGAGGAAGAACTATGATTCCAAGCACCACCCTCCTTTTGAAGCTTCCAGTCTGTTATTCAAACTCAATCAGCATGACAGAGTGATCTCCAGCCTTGTCCTTGTCAACACTCACACCTGTGTTAACGAGAGAATCACTGACATGATGTCAGCTGGTCCTTTTGTGGCAGGGCTGAAATGCAGTGGAAATGTTTTTGGGGGGATTCAGTTCATTCGCATGGCAAAGAAGGACTTTGCAATTAATTGCAGTTCATCTGATCACTCTTCATAACATTCTGGAGTATATGCAAATTGCCATCATACAAACTGAGGCAGAAGACTTTGTGAAAATTTATATTTGTGTCATTCTCAAAACTTCTGGCCACGACTGTACTGTTACTATTTCTAGATGTTCTATTTCAGGAGTATTTCTATTTGAGGCGTTTCTGAATTCCCACCACATTGTGTTTAACGTCACGACTCATTATAAGTCTTCCAGTTCCTCTGAAATTCCCACACTGATAACATTCCCAAAGAGACCTAGCTCAGAATTCCGAAGGTGTTCCCTCTATCCCTGTATCCAAGTTTGGGATCTAAAGCAGGGATAAAGGGATGGAGACGGAAGGAAAGAGAGAGATAGAGAGCGATAGAGTTGTCTTCCGGGAGTCTCCTGTCAGTTCCGAGGGAATTAGACGTGCCTTAGAGAGCTGCAGTTCTATTAGACGTGCCTTAGAGGGCTGCGGTTCTACCTCCTCAGATTAACTACAGATTATCAGATTAACACACAGAGACCAGTCAGAGATTAGGCGAGAAGATATGTGTTTAACCTGAGCATCCAGCACTACCCTGGAGTCCTAATGGAGACGTTAGGCTGAACACACAGACACACATGTTCACACACACGCACGCACGTGCGCGCCGCACGCACACACACTCCAATGGAGACATGAAMAAACAGCTGGGGAAGGGTGTTGGGGCTTGAAAACGAGAGGTTTTATCCTGACTTGAGCCCATACATGGGAGCTCAGGGGAAGTGGGTTTGGGAGGTGTACGCATACATACATTACACACACACACAGGGTGGGTTTAGGTGGGATCTAGAGAGCAGTGTGTGAGGGGTCCACTGGGAACTTCTACACACTCACAAAATGTCTTCCTTTTATCTCATACTGTAGGTTTTCACACACTCGTCTCCTTCTCTTTTCCTCTCTCCTCTTCCCTCCTCTAGTTCTCCAGTTACAGCACGAGCATCCGACGGCCTGCTCTTCTGTGCAGTGTCTCCTGGAAACCAGGAGGAGTACCTGGCTCTGCAGATAACCGCAACGGACGCCCCTACCTCCTGTTTAACCCACAGGTAACAAATTACAAACATCGCCGTACTTCCTGTTTGACACACAGGTAATCTCTCYMGGGCAGATTCTGCATGTAGACCGGAGAATCTGTTGGGACTGAATGGGATGTGTGAGATAAAGCATTAGCTCAGTTTTGGGGMTTTTCGTCGCTGGTTATTTAAATGTACCAGGATTAGGCAAACGGCGATGCTTAAACTGCTTCGTCTTGAGTGCTTTGGGCGTGCGCCCATACGGATTGGAGGGGGGTTGGGGCTGTGTCTGTGAGTCTCCTTTTGCGTGGGTAGGGACATGGTTTTTGCCAGGACTATCAATTTCTCTCACGTATAGAGTCAGAAATGAACTATTACGCAAGATTTTACTTCTGGGTTAACCGAAATTAACGCACAGGTAACAAACATGGCCGCTCAACCTAGATATTGCAGGTGTTTTTTTGGGGTGGGACACTATACTGTTTTATGATACTCAATGGCTTAGTAAAAAAAACTGATTACTGAGGAAAGTTAAAACAGATTTCCAGTCAAATTTCCAGGTTTCCAAGGTTTTCATATCCATGAAAATGCATTAAACCCGTATTGTGTTACATTGGAGGGACATTATGACTTCTTCATCTGATAAATCCGATCGGAAAACGTTCAAAGTGTGTCAGTGTTTGAATTGGCCTCCAATTAACTCCTTCCCCGCAGTCACGGCGCGTGCATACCAATCGCTAGCTAATTAAGCCCCACATACACACACACAAACTCGAGTCAATTGCTCTGATGATGAAAGCGATGATGGGAGATGATTTCACGCGAGCGTCCGTCAGACCGCCAACCGTCTCTCCTCCCCAATAACCTCCCCCCCCACACACACACTCAGTAAGGACCTCTTCCTTCTCCAGTGCCGCAGCAGCATTCCCAAACACATTTAGTTAGGCTAGTTTGGTAATTAACACTAGGTGTGGTGTCATGGCCGATTAATGTCTCCTGATAGCTCCCCCATTAGTTCCCCCATTAGCCAATTCAACAGGCCTAATGGGATTACCACCACGGGGGACCTAATTTGGCGTGACACAGGAAACTGGTATGCTCCCCCCTCAACCACACACACACTTTCTAATGATAGAATTAATGAGAATTTTATGAAACAATGTCTCATAGAGGGATGTTTAGCTACTGTAGTGTTAAAGCTGACACTAACCAGGCTTCTCCTCATTCAAGTTACAGTTGTCTGTTGAAACACTGGTTAGGGAACACTCGGAATCTGTGTGGGATATGACCCATTAATGCTATGAATGATTTAGGCCAGGATTCAATCAAAGGTGGATTGTCAACAATCGCACTGCACTTGACCTTTTAAAGGTCATTTATGCTTGAGCCGACARCCATTATGTTTACCGTTAATCTGCGCAGTGCAGTGCGCTTGGCGACGATGCGCCTTTGCTTGAATCCAGGCATTCTTCTGAACTGAATGTTGTTTAAAGTAACAAAGAGACTGTTACTGACGTTTTTAACACAAGCACACGAGATCAACATGTTCTAGTCTGTTAAGTACTTCATGTGTCAGACAAAGTCTAGGGTGGCCAATGGGGCATGTGGTTTAAGTATGTAACATGTGTAAATTATATGCCATTAGAATCTGGGTCGACAGGACAACATAATGATCCGACTAATGTTTTTATTAACATACAGTACCGGTCAAAAGATTGGACACACCTGCTCATTCATGGGTTTTTCTTTATTTTGTACTATTTTCTACATTTTAGAATAATAGTGAAGACATCAAAACTATGAAATAACACATAAAAAAATCAAGTAGTAACCAAAACAGTGTTTAACAAATCTTTACCTTGATTACAGCTTTGCACACACTTGGCATTCTCTCAACCAGCTTCATGAAATGCACCTGGAATGCATTTCAATTAACAGMTGTGCCATGTTTAAAGTAAATTTATGGAATTTATTTCCTTCTAAATGCGTTTGAGCCAATCAATTGTGTTGTGACAAGGTAGAGGTGGTAGGGGCAGCAGGTAGCCTAGTGGTTAGAGTGTTGGGCCAGAAACCGAAAGGTTGCTAGATCAAATCCCTGAGCTGACAAGGTAAAYYTCTGTTGTTCTACCCCTGAAACAAGGCAGCCTGTTCCTAGGCCATCATTGTAAGTAAGAATTTGATCTTAACTGACTTGCATAGTTAAATATAAAGTACTGAACACATATTGTCTTACATATAATATAGCCTAACACAAGGACAAAGAGAAGTGTTCTTTATACACCCTGATAGTGAGAGAGAATGAATGAATGAATAATGCTAAACTGACCTAGTGTGTGTATGTGTCTGTGTGTGCCTGTAACCCACCATAACAAAGTCCATTCCCCTTGTGTTCTCACTACAGTAAAGAGATTGGGTTCAACCCCCCAAGGTTGCCAGGTCTGGCTCCCCTATGGCGGCCTATGTGTGGGGCAGCACTTTGGATAAGTGCTATTTATCTGGCAATCGGAAGTGAGCATAGCTATCTCCATCAGCTTTCACTCCCAAATACACTTTATTTAAGAGAGAGGGGGCAGTGGGACACACACATACACACGCACACACCTAACCGCTTTCTCTATTACTCTAGAGAAGTCCGAGGGCGATTCACCCGTTCTAGGAGTGTTTAGTGTATAAAGACCGCACGCACACACACACACACACACACACACACACCACACACACAACACACACACACACACCACACACACACACACACACACACACACACAACACACACACACACACACACACACACAACACACACACACACACACACACGGTAGTTTGGCCCTATAGTTAATGAAAGTGAGGCCAGACCCAGCCAAACAGCCAGCAGGTGGATAGAGA
>NW_019942679.1:224971-247789 GCF_002910315.2 Salvelinus sp. IW2-2015
ACTGATTGTAAAGTGGTTGTTCCACTGGATATCATAAGGTGAATGCACCAATTTGTAAGTCGCTCTGGATAAGAGCGTCTGCTAAATGACTTAAATGTAATGTAAATGTAAATGTAATGGCCTACCAAAAGGCAAAAGGCCTCCTGCGGGGATGGGGGCCTGGGATTAAAAACTAAAAAAATATATATATAAATATAGGACAAAACACACATCACAACAAGAGAGACAAACACAGCACACTACATAAAGACAGACCTAAGACAACAACATAGCAAGGCAGTAACACATAACAACACAGTATGGTAGCAACACAACATGACAACAACATGGTAGAAATACAACATGGTAGCAGCACAAAACATGGTACAAACATTAATGGGCACAGACAACAGCACAAAGGGCAAGAAGGTAGAGACAACAATACATCACACAAAGCAGTCTTTGAATGAAGAGATAAAACTGTCCAGTTTGAGTGTTTGTTGCAGCTCGTTCCAGTTGCTAGCTGCAGCGAACTGAAAAGAGGAGCGACCCAGGGATGTGTGTGCTTTGGGGACCTTTTAACAGAATATGACTGGCAGAACGMTGTTGTATGTGGAGTATGAGGGCTGCAGTAGATATCTCAGATAGGYGYGAGTGAGGCCTAAGAGGGTTTTATAAATAAGCAGTGGGTCTTGCGACGGGTATGACCAGTTTACAGAGGAGTATAGAGTGCAGTGATGTGTCCTATAAGGAGCATTGGTMGCAAATGGTAAAGAACATCTAGCAGCTCGAGAGCACCCTTACCTGCTGATCTATAAATTAAGTCTCTGTAATCTATAATGAYTAGGATGGTCATCTGAATCAGGGTTAGTTTGGCAGCTGGGGTGAAAGAGGAGCGATTATGATAGAGGAAACAAAGTCTAGATTTAACTTCAGCCTGCAGCTTTGATATGTGCTGAGAGAAGGACAGTGCACCGTCTAGCCATACTCCCAAGTACTTGTATGAGGTGACTACCTCAAGCTCTAAACCCTCAGAGGTAGTAATAACACCTGTGGGAAGAGGGGCATTCTTCTTACCAAACCACATGACCTTTGTTTTGGAGGCGTTCAGAACCAGGGTACGGGTAGAGAAAGCTTGTTGGTCACTAAGAAAGCTTTGTTGTAGAGCATTTAACACAAAATCCGGTGAGGGGCCAGCTGAGTATTAGACTGTATCATCTGCATATAAATGGATGAGAGAACTTCCTACTGCCTGAGCTATGTTGTTGATGTAAATTGAGAAGAGTGTGGGGCCTAGGATCGGGCCTTGGTGTACTCCCTTGTGACAGGCAGTGGCTGAGACAGCAGATTTTCTGACTTTATACACTGCACTCTTTGAGAGAGGTAGTTAGCAAACCAGCCCAAAGACCCCTCAGAGACACCAATACTCTTGCCCACAAGAATGGAATGCTCTACTGGGTCAAAAGCTTTAAAAATATATAAAAATATAAAAATATCAGCACAATATTGCTTAGAATCAAGGGCAATGGTGACATCATTGAGGACCTTTAAGGTTGCAGTGACACATCCATAACCTGAGCGGAAAGCTGGCGCAGGATAACCCGGGCCGAGGAGACGCACTGGAGACCAGATGTGCTAAGCCGGCACCCTCCATCCTGGCTGGGTGCCCACTCTAGCCTGGCCGATGCGAGGAGCTGGAATATAGCGCCCCGGGCTATGAGTGCGCACTGGGGACACCGTGCGCATCACCCCATAGCACGGGGCCTGACCAGTCATATGCTCGCCACGCGTAAGCACAGGGAGTAGGCTCAGGTCTCCAACCTGACTCTGCCACACTCCCGCCCCCCCCCCCCCCCCCCCAAAACAATTCTGGGCTGCCTCTCGTGCACGCCTCTTTGAGCCAACTCCTCGTAGCGTCGCCGCTCCGCCCTAGCTGCTTCCAGCTCCTCTTTAGGACGGTGATATTCTCCCATCTGTGCCCAGGGTCCCTTGCCATCCAGGATTTCCTCCCATGTCCAACTCTCCAAAAAACGCTGCTCCTCTTACCACGCTGCTTGGTCTTTTGGTGGTGGGTAGTTCTGTCACGATCGTCTGTTTGAAGAATGAGTGGACCAAAGCGCAGCGTGGTAATGTTCATGATTTGGAAAATATGCAGTATTTTTGTTTTTACGTGTTATTTCTTACATCGGTACCCCGGGTAATCTTAGGTTTACATACAGCCGGAGGAACTACTGAATTACGATTAACGTCAACTCATCATCGTTCCTACCAGGAATATGACTTTCCCGAAACGGATCCGTGTTCTGCCTTCCACCCAATACAATGGATCTGATCCGCCGGCGACCCTGTGCGACGCCGAAAAGGGGGAAAAAGTGCGCGTCTCGTGGTCAGGCTTCGAGACGGGCACATCGCGCCTCACTCCTAGCATACTACTCGCCAATGTCCAGTCTCTTGAACATAAGGTGATGAAATCCGAGCACGCGGTAGCATTCCAGAGAGACATCAGGGATTGCAACGTGCTCTGCTTCACGGAAACATGGCTAACTCAAGGACGCTAACGGAGTCGGTGCAGCCAGCTGGTTCTCTTACTGCTCGCGCCGACAGAAACAAACATCTTTCTGGTAAGAAGAGGGGCGGGTATGCCTTATGATTAACGAGAAGTGTGGTGATCATCATAACAACACACAAGAACTCAAGTCGTTCTGTTCACCTGATCTAGAACTCCTCACAATCAAATGTCGACCGCATTACTACACAAGGGATTCTCGTCAATCATAATCACAGCCGTATACATTCCCCCCCAAGCAGACACATCGATGGCCCTGAACGAACTTTATCTGACTTTTTGTAAACTGGAAACCACACACACCTGAGGCTGCTTCATCGTACTGGGGATTTTAACAAGGCTAATCTAAAAAACAAACTCCCTAAATTTCTCATCAGGCATATCGATTGTGCTACCAGGGCTGGAAAAAACACTAGACCCAATTGTTATTACTAATTCCGCGCGCTTATAAGGCCCTCCCCCGCCCCCCTTTCGGAAAAAGCTGACCACGACTCCATTTTGTTGATTCCAGCCTACAAACAGAACTCAAACAACAAGCTCCCGCGTCTCAGGTCGTGTTCAACGCTGGTCCCGACCAATCTGAATCCACGCTTCAAGACTGCTTCGATCACGCGGATTGGAATATGTTCCGCATCGCGTTCCAAACAACAGATATTGCAGAATATGCTGATTCGGTGAGCGAGTTCAATTAGGAAGTGCATTGACGATGTCGTACACCCACAGCAACAGATAAAAACATTCCCAAACCAGAACCGTGGATTGACGGCAGCATTCGCGTGAACTGAAAGACGCGAACCACTCGTTTAACCGGGCAAGGTGCGGAGAACGCAATGACCGTATACAAACAGTAGTAGCTATTCTCTCCGCAAGCAATCAACAGGCTAAGTTCTCAGTTACAGAGACAAAATCTGAGCTCGACAATCTCACTACCACAATGGGCGTCTAGAGCACCAACACCCATGTGGTAATGACGGCGAACGGATCCAACCGGTCTACAGTCAATGGCACCGGCTATTCTGCCTTCGCCCTGTGATGTACAAAAAAGATGGATTACCACAGACGCCCCTCGCCCTCATAAACAGGTGTGGAATAGAAGTCCCCCAGAGATGTGCTGTGCATTGCTCCCCAGAGTAACTGTGTTCTAAGAACACCAAGTCACCTCTCTTGATTTGGCTACCGCTTTGAGAGATAGCTCGACCTAACTCTAGCATTTGCAGCCGGCTCACGAGACCCCAGGAGAGCCCTCTGTGCTCTGGCCCACCTTCATCTCATAGGAAAAACGATCATGCAGGGGCAGACATATCATACCTTAAAAATACACTGCAAGCTAGAGGGAGATTGAAGAGAAGATGAGAAAGACATATGATAAACGTGATGGTGTTCTAACTCCCACTAACTACGACGAAGAGGGCTATGCAAGAGGCGCAGGAGGCAGGCAATGCATATACGCGGAGACCAACAAGGGGAGGGAGAGGAGATCAAATGACGAAGCAGAATGCGAACAAGGTTGATGCGTGAGCTAGCAGGACCTGAAGTGAGGATAGACTAGAAAGAGAGAGAGGAGAAGAGAAGAGAGTGAAGAGAGAGGATGTGAGAGAGGATAGATTAGCGGAACAGTAGTATGTCGAGTCCAGACAGAAATAGTACCGATGGGGAGAGAGAGAAGAGGATAGATAGACAAAAAGGAGAGGGAGAGGGAGAGAAAGGAACCCCAGAAAGAGAGAGAGAGATAAAAGTATCCCAGTCATTGCTAGTTTCCCCACATGCTTCAAGAGAGAGCCACCATATTGTCCGCGAGTTCCCACAAGAAAAGCATAGAAGCGAGACTAGAGGGTGGAATTAGATAGTGCGAGAGAAAGAACTAGCCGGAGACCAGGTAAGACCAGACTCACGAGAGAGGAAAGAAAGAAAAAGAGGGAGAGACGACAGAAAGAGAGAGAGAGAGAGAAAGGAAAGAGAGACAGAAAGAGGGACGAAAAAGGCTTATGCTCCTGACTAAGAGACCAGCAAAGAGGATAGTAGAAGAGTATCCGGAGAGAGAGTCTATCGAGATGAAGGATGAGTAGTGTGAGAGACTAGTCAAGGAGCAGACAAGAATGCAGAGTAAAGAACGTCACGAGGACAGACCGTAAGCGGACGACCCTAAGAGAGAGACAAACAAGAGAACCAGAAGAGAGAGGAGTAAGAACGCGCGCTCTATGAATACCTATATAGAGACCAGAACAGAGGGATAGATTGAGAGAGAGAAGAGGGAGAGAGAAAGAAGACGTATAGAGCACACGACAGAAAAGAGCCCGGAATAGGTCCGACAGTAGAGAACGAAGAGCACAGAGAGAGGGAGAAAAAATGGTTGCTGGCATAGAAGACCCAAGCAGCTGTCACACTTGCCTCTAAAGGGTAGTTTAGATACGACAAGTGAACAGAGGAGGAGGGGAGACGAGAGCGAGGAGACTGACCCAATAGTAAGCAGAGATGCACGTAGGGAGAGAGCATGAGGGTACAAGAGATTGAGAGGGGACTGCGATGAGCAGAATAGTATATGATCGACATACAGAGAGACGAGTTAGAGTTGAAGACCTCCAAAAGACTCGTGAGAAGATCAGAGACTAGAGAGGCGACGAGAGGAGACGTGACTCTACGAGAGCCGAGACCCGTTGGTGGGCAAGAACTGCGCGGAATCGACGTAGACTTCCACGGGCCGCCCCCAGTGGTGAGAGGGTAATGGTGAAGAACGAAGAACATACTCCACGAGACGCGGCATGAATCGAGCATCAAGCCACTGAGCACTCATGGGCCCACTAGGGGAAAGAGTGGTTGTCTTCCTTGTTAGCCCTCCTACTCCTGTACAACGCACTCAGAGTCCAACGGTCTGAACATTGACCTGAAGCATGGTGTACAAGAGACACAAGAGTAATAGCCTCCTCTTTTGGTATGGAAATGATCTCTTCGCAGTGTGGAGGAGTGGTTACATTGCTGGTGTATAGATGTCAGGAAAGAGTGACCTCAGTATGTCTCATAGCGTGATATATCAGACATCGAAGCGACGGATGTCACGATCTTGTTGGACGTGACAGGAAACAGATGGTCACTTCCGTGTGATTGGTTGAAGACGCCCCCCCTAATCAGCATCTAACGCCGATATCGGATCATAGACTTGTAGATGGACAGTTAACCAGTAACCGGATAGCGCTTGTGTGTCCTAAGAGTTTTAAGATTTCCCCTCGAGTGAACTTTACTTCATCCCCCACGGACAAACGTGGTGGAGATGTGAGATGCCGAAGAGGGTATTGCCCTACCCACACACACAGACAAGTCCGATGATTTGAAAAACAGAAAGGCGCATGAATAGATTTCCTTGAGTAGGCAGCTCTTCTCTTCAACCTCAGAGGAGATGCAGATAGTGTCTGTGTACTTCTCGCTACGCAGATGAAGCCACTCACATAACTCGAATTTTACAGAGAGATGACTGACTCAGAGAGGTAAATCTCAAGGGATGAATCTATATTACTATGTGTTTCCCAAAGGTGCCCCCCCCCTCCCTCGCTCCCCATCTCCTATCATCTCGCTCCTCCCTCCTCGCATCTTTATGAACACCTCTTTCAGGAGGTACGACATGTCGATACTTCCTTGCCTCCCAAACCATTATCCGTATATCCATTTCTAGCACTTCCCCCCAAATATTTGACATTTTATACGGCTCCTCGTGAGAGCACCCAATATTTGCTATAGTGAGCCGTCTGCATGCAGACCACTCTGCTACATTTAAGAATCTCCCGAGTGTGGCCCACAAATAAATGTCTTATTCTGACCCACTCGCCAGGAGCAGCCAGCGGACAAACTAACACTGAGAGATTTCAGAGGGCACTTCTGGTATTGATCACAAGGAAAGAGCCACATAGCAAATGATCTTTCTGATTCCATTAAGATGACATGAGACCTAAAATTCACACCACGCCACCGTTCCAATAACTTCGTGCCTCCCTTGTCTGCACCGCTACGATCCAGTCCTCTTACCGAAGATGTTGCTTTGTGTACACCTTTGTTTTCAAGACGTATAGGAGATTAGAAAGTAACGAGACGCTCGTCATCGATAGAATTGTCAAGTCCAGGTGGTTGCGCTAAGGACTTTGTTCTATTCTCACGACGACTTAGAAAACTCAAAGTCTGTTGCGTGTGTGAATTCTCTAGGACAGGTCCTCATAGCGGTGTTGCACTAGCATCTTGCCTAAGTGTCTTAACCTCTCCTACTCCCCTCATCATTGGTGCTGTATTTTAAGCTCGTCCGTCTGTTCCCAGATCTGGGCCTGCCAACATACTGACATCAACTCCAGCCAGCGTGTTAATAATGATACGATCAGACTGTGGAAGACTATTGATGGAAATTTACCATATGTCTTAACAAATATTTGTACCAGACTTAGCCACTTCCCACTGTAGCATATATATGTCCATCATGTTGATCAGACATACCTACTAATTCTAGTTATAGTTGTTTAGTCGATTTGCCCTAAGTACCCATCTGTACTGGGGCCTTAATGATACCAATGTTTGAGCTTTAGTCATCTCTTCATTTTAGAGCACATTGACCTCTATAAAGCAGTTATTTTGAGTAGCTGACTATGCCGTCTTGCTCAGTCCTATTTTGGTTGAAATTATCTAAATAAGTACCTCTGGTTGCATCTCTTGTCTTTAATGTATCTATGCCATCCACCTGTAGACTCATATAGCGATACCCTGAGCCTAAGTATGTTCTTAAGTAACTATCGAGTGTTCGGAATAATACTCTAGTACTAAATGTTCTTTTATAGCTACTAGGGCTTCTCGTACTAATGATCACCTTATCTTTTTCTATAACTTGTCATCTGCCATTGTAAGTCCGAGGGATTCTTGATGGCTATGTGTTCCAATCAGACTTCTCGGGCTTTGATAGCATGTCTCACTTAATTAGTACTTTGTTTCTTAGGGTGGATGCTGTTACATCGATAGATGGTCTTTTCTCTAACCTTACACGTGTTGTGTGCTGACGTTATCGTGTGCTCGGATTAAATGGTCCTTAGATTAAGAAAATCTGTTTATCTGCGGAAAAAAAATCTCGCATTTAAAAAAGGGTGGGAATGTCATTGTAAGAATGTCGTGGAACATGGACAATTGTTGAGAATTTCATTAGGGCTTTTTGAACTTATTCTGAACCTAGTATGGGAATAAACGTTATTGATTGTGGTGAAACCAAGGATTTGGCTAAAACAAATTTAAGTTAAATTTCCTTTTAGTTATAAGCCATATATAATATTAGTTGTGTCATAGATATTTGATTTTATTTCATTAACAGGATGGAGGATCTCATTCCTGATCTCCGATATGACTATAAGCACCAGTCGCCGCATAATACTGACCCTCGTTGTCCATTCTGTGGACTGATGCTTCTCATGCAGTTGTTTCGTTGACGGGATGAGGGCTGGTATTAACATCTGCTAGTAACCGATATGTAGTATTGTCGCAACTTAAGTAAGAATTGTCTCAGTTGGAAGTGATTGATTTATATTTCGCATATTGGGGTCTCGTATATTGAAAACATACCAGAATGACTTGAATCTCTCCAAAAATACAAAACAACAAAGAGAATGAACGAAACCGAAACAGTTCTGTCAGGTGCAGAAACACAAAACAGAAAACAACTACCCACAAAGCATCGGTGGTGAAAAGCTACCTAAGTATGGTTCTCAATCAGAGACAACGATAGACAGCTGCCTCTGATTGAGAACCACACCCGGCCAAACACAAAGAAATGCAAAACATAGAAAATGAACATAGAATACCCACCCAAATCACACCCTGACCAAACCAAAATAGAGACATAAAAAGCTCTCTACGGTCAGTGTGTGCCAGGGAGACACTGTGGCCCCGTCCGACGATACCCCCGGACAGAGCCAAACAGGCAGGATATAACCCCCCCACTTTTCCAAAGCACAGCCCCCACACCACTAGAGGGATATCTTCAACCATCAACTTACTATCCTGAGACAAGGCCGAGTACAGCCCACGAAGATCTACACCACGGCACGAACCCAAGGGGTGCGCCAACCCGGACAGGAATATCAAGTGACCCACCCCTCCTTGGGACGGCATGGAAGAGCATCAGTAAGCCAGTGACTCAGCCCCTGTAATAGGGTTTGAGGCAGAGAATCCCAGTGGAGAGAGGGGAACCGACCGGGCAGAGACAGCAAGGGTGGTTCGTTGCTCCAGTGCCTTTCCAATCACCTTCACACTCCTGGGCCAGACTATACTGACTCCTGGGCCAGACTACACCTTCAGAAAGGTTAACATCAGTATTCAAAACAATCTTCCTTAACCACGTCTCAGAAATGACCAACACATGCGGATTGGAGCTTAGGCTTTTACGAGAGCAGAAATCAGTGAATCAGATATCAGAGCACAAGTCAGAATTTGGGCTAGCAACAGTAGATGGGCCAGGGTGTGCATGCACATTTCCAGATATCATCAACAGTAATGCAATCAAGGTATGGCATAGGACAAGGAGAGCTCTGCAGTGCTGATTTATGACATCTGAATGTGCATCAGATGGCAACAAGATCATATTGTACAGCAATTTCATCAGGTAACATGAATACAAAGCCTCCAGGAGGTGTTTAGAATAGGATGGGAGGCCAAAGGTCTGTGTAACCAATAGAGAGTCAGAATAAGAGCACCTCCTCCCAGCTGCCCACTGCACTGAGGATAGGAAACACTGTCACCAGTGCTAAATCTACGGAAATCCTGAATTTGCAATACAAGCATTTTTCTACGGCTGGCCATGCTTCCACCTGGCTAACCCTACCCCAGTCAACAGCTCTGCACCCCCACAGCAACATGCCCAAGCCTCCCCATTTCTCCTTCAACCAAATCCAGATAGCTTGTAACGAAACTCTAATTCTTCCTCCTCCTCGGACGAGAGAGGAGAGAGAGGATCGGAAGACCAATTTGCAGCGAGGTATGATGACATGATATTCTTTATTCACAAGACGAAACTAAACACACGAAGAACACTTGATAATTTTACAAAACAACAAACGGAGTAGACAAACCTGAACGTAAGGACTTACATGTAACGCAGAACGAACTAACAGGAAAATGACTACACAAAACGACGAACGAACGAAACAGTCCGTATGGTGCAACATAGACACAAACACAGAGACAACCACCCACAAACAAACAGTGTGAAAACACCTACCTTAATATGATTCTCAATCAGAGGAGAAGAAAACCACCTGCCTCTAATTGAGAACCATATTAGGTACCCAAACCAACATAGAAACAGAAAACATAGACTGCCCACCCAAACCACGTCCTGACCAACTAACACATACAAAACTAACAGAAAACAGTCAGGAACGTGACATAACCCCCCCCTCAAGGTGCGGACTCCGAACGCACCACCAAAAAGTCTAGGGGAGTCTGTGGCATCTGACCACGGTGGTGGCTCAGGCTCTGGGCGAGTCCCCACCCCACCATAGTCAATCCCAGCTTACGTCTCCCCCTTAGAATGACCACCCTCTTATTTCCCCCACCTAATTTAAGGGGCAACACCAAGATAAAGGACAGCTCCGGGACAAGGTAGCTCAGGACAGAGAGTAGCTCAGGACAGAGGGATAGCTCAGGAAGAGGGATAGCTCGAGATAGAGAGGTAGCTCAGGTTAGAGAGGTAGCTCAGGATAGAGGGGCAACTCCGGACTGAAGGCAGCTCCGGACAGAGAGACAGCTTCGGACTGAGAGGCAGTTCTGGATGAATGACGGCTCCGGACGCTCATGGCAGGCTGACGGCTCCGGACGCTCATGGCAGGCTGACGGTCTCGACCTCATGCAGCTGACGGCTCTGGACGTCATGGCAGGCTGACGGCTCGACGCTCATGGCAGGCTGACGGCTCTGGACGCTCATGGCAGGCTGACGGCTCTGGACGCTCATGGCAGGCTGACGGCTCTAGACGCTCATGGCTCGCTGACGGCTCTAGACGCTCCATGCTCGCTGACGGCTCTGGCTGCTCATGGCTCGTTGACGGCTCTGGCGCTCATGGCTTCTGACGGCTCTGCTGCTCATGCTCACTAACGGCTCTGCAGATTCCTGTCTGCTGCGGCTCTGCAGAATCCTGTCTTGTGTGGGCTCTGCAGATCGTCGGTTGCGCTCTGGCAGAGTCCTGTCTGGTTGGCGGCTCTGGCAGATCCTGTCTGGTTGGCGGCTCTTGGCAGATCCTGTCTGGTTGGCGCTCTGGCAGACCTCTTGGCGGCTCGGCGACCTGTCGGTGGCGGCTCTGCAGATCCTGTCTGGGCGCTCTGCAGATCCTGTCTGGTTGGCGGCTCTGACGGCTCGGTCAGCAACGGGCGCTCTAATGGCTCGGGACAGATGGATCTCAACGGCACTGGGCAGACGGATGCTCAGATGGCTGGGAGTAGGATGCCCATGCTCAGATGGCGCATGGATGACGGATGGCTCAGATGCGCTATGAGACGATGCTCATAGGCGCTATGGAGACGGATGCCGATATGGCTGCTGGGGAGACATGGCTCTGGCCGGATAAGGCGCACTGTAGGCCTGGTGCGTGGTGCCGGAACTGGAGGCACCGGACTGGAGACACGCACTCAAGAGCTAGTGCGGGAGCAGGACAGGGCACACATCCTCTCAATAGCCACTATAGGCCTGGTGGTAAAAGTACCGCACTGGGGCACCGCGCTTGAGGGCACGCACATCAGGACAGATACGGCGAAAGGAACAGTGTGTACAGGCCTGGAGACGCCAGGGGCTTAATGTGTTTGCCGGAACTGGAGCACCAAACTGGATACACACCATAGGAAGAGTGCGTGGAGGAGGAACAAGGCTCTGGAAACGCACTGGAAGCCTGTGCGTGGTGTAGGCACTGGTGGTACTGGGCTGGGGCGGGAGGTAGCGCCGAAATACCGGACCGTGCAGGCTACTGGCTCCCTTGAGCACCGAGCCTGCCCAACCTTACCTGGTTGAATACTCCCCGTCGCACCGACAGTGCGGGGAGGTGGAATAACCCGCACCGGGCTATGTAGGCAAACGGGGACACCATGCGTAAGGCTGGTGCCATGTAAGCCGGCCCGAGAGACGCACTGGAGACCAGACGCTTTGAGCCGGCCTCATGACACCTGCTCAATGCCCAATCTAGCCCTACCAGTGCAGAGGTGGAATAACCCGCACCGGGCTATGCACACGTACAGGAACACCGTGCGCTCTACTGCGTAACACGGTGTCTGCCCGTACTCCGCTCTCTCCACGTAAGCCTGGGAATGGGCGCAGATCTCCTACCTGCCCTTGGCCCACTACCCTCTACCACCCCCAAAGAAATTTTTGGTTTCTTCTCGGCTTCCTTGCTAACCGCGTACCTTCATATCTGCGGTTCCTCTCTCCCGTTGCCCCTCCCTCTCCTACGCCTCCAGCTGTTCCCATGGGAGCGATCCCTTCCAGCCAGGATCTCCTCCCATGTTTAGCAACCCTTGCCTTTAATACCCTCCCATGTCCATTCCTGTTTATTAGTCCACTGCTCGAACTTGCGCTGCTTGGTTCTTGATTGGTGGGTGGTTCTGTAACGAAACTCTAATTCTTCCTCCTCTCTGACGAGAGAGGAGGAGAGAGGATCGGAAGACCAATTTGCAGCGAGGTATGATGACATGATATTCTTTATTCACAAGACGAAACTAAACACACGAAGAACACTTGATAATTTTACAAAACAACAAACGGAGTAGACAAACCTGAACGTAAGGACTTACATGTAACGCAGAACGAACTAACAGAAAATGACTACACAAAACGACGAACGAACGAAACAGTCCCGATAGGTGCAACATAGACACAGACACAGGAGACAACCACCCACAAACAAACAGTGTGAAAACACCTACCTTAATATGATTCTCAATCAGAGGAGATGAAAACCACCTGCCTCAATTGAGAACCATATTAGGTACCCAAAACAACATAGAAACAGAAAACATAGACTGCCCACCCAAACTCACTCCTGACCAACTAACACATACAAAACTAACAGAAAACAGGTCAGGAACTTGACATAGCTGAAGTTCTGAAAGAGGTGCAAAACCTGGACCCTACAAATCAGCTGGGCTAGACTATCTGGGCCCTCTTTTTCTATAAATTACCAAATTCTCATTTACAACTGTGACCTGGCCAAGATTAAAACCTGTTGGACAGGAGGCGCGCTATTTTCACTTTGGGGGAAAATCGTACCCAATTTTAAACGGCCTCGTACTCTATTCTTGCTCGTACAATATGCATATTATTATACTATTGGATAGAAAACACTCTCTAGTTTCTAAAACCGTTGAATTATATCTTGAGTAAAACAGAACTCATTTTGCAGCAAACTTCCTGACAGGAAGTGGAAAATCTGAAATCGATGCTCTCTCTAGGGCGCTATAAATGTGCTTGATATTTATTAGTATACAGCACTTCATACGCCTTCCACTAGATGTCAACAGGCAGAGGAGAAGAAATGGAGTGTATAACATCATCTCTAGGTCGAATAAAATCTTGGCATGACGTGACCCCAATTTCCTGTTTTCTGGAACGCCGCGAGAAGTGACCTGTATTGCCTTCTGTAAAGCTGTCTTATAGACGACTAATATCTCCGGCTTGATTTTATTTGATACATGTGACAATATCATCGTAAAGTATGTTTTTTCAAAATAGTTTATTAGATTATTGAAATTTTTCGGGACGTTAGGCGTGTTGCTTTTCTTCTGCGTATAATCAGGAAGAGAGCTTCGCCGCCACTTTGCTAGCTTTCCGTGCTAATTGACTGGAGAAAGAGGACATCCTAAATCCAAACAACGATCTGGACAAAGGACCCCTTTACAACATTCTGATGGAAGATCATCAAAAGTAGGACCCATTTATGATGCTGTTTCATATATCTGGCGAACATGGTACTAGGAGTTACGCCCAGATTTTGGGCACCCTCTCGCCTAAAACATAAGCTGGATGTCGTAATGAAGTTATTTTTAGAATTCTAACACGCCGATTGCATTAAGAACTAGTGTATCTATCATTTCCTATACAACATGTATTTTTTAGTCATGTTTATGAATAGTTATTTGGTCAGAATAGGTGAGTTTAGAAAAATATCCGCACATTCTGGGAAAAAGATGCTACGTTAGCACAATGTTATAACCACTGATTTCAGCTCTAAATATGCACATTTTCGAACAAAACATAAGTGTATGTATAACCTGATGTTATAGGACTGTCATCTGATGAAGCTTATCAAGGTTAGTCAAAAATTATATATCTTTTGCTGGTTTGTTACGATCGCTAACTTTTGCTGCTGGTAAATGGCTGTGTGTTCTGGCTATTGTGGTAAGCTAATATAATGCTATAATTTGTTTTCGCTTGTAAAACACATTAAAAATCTGAAATATTGGCTGATCACAAGATGCTTGTCTTTCATTTGATGTACACCATGCATTTTTCAGAAATGTTTTATGATGAGTATTTAGGTATTCCACGTTGGTCTCTATAATTACTGTGGCTGCTTCGGTCCTATTGTTGACGGTAGCTGTGATGGAGCTGAAATGTAAAACTGATTTATAGCTCAAATATGCACATTTTTCGAACAAAACATAGATTTATTGTGTAACATGTTATAAGACTGTCATCTGATGAAGTTGTTTCTTGGTTAGTTTGGTTGGTCTTGGTTAGTTTGGTTGGTTTTCTGCAAGCTACCTGTGCTGTGAAAGAAATGTCTGTGCTTTTTTGTATTTGGTGTGAGCTAACATAAATATACGGGTGTTTTCGCTGTAAAACATTTTAAAAATCGGACATGTTGACTGGATTCACAAGATGTTTATCTTTCATTTGCTGTATTGGATCTGTTAATGTGTTGAAAGTTAAATATTTCAACAACAAAAACGCACAATCAATTTCTCCGGCCGCTCTGCCTTTTCAGTGGAATGTGGGAGGAGTTCCGCTAGCGGTACGCTGGGGCTAGACAGGTTAAGCAAAGCAGTGCGAAAAAAACAACAACACAGAGTTACACAATACTGTGCAGCAGTCTTCATCGACCTGGCCAAGGCTTTCGACTCTGTCAATCGCCGCATTCTTATCGGCAGACTCAACAGCCTTGGTTTCTCAAATGACTGCCTCGCCTGGTTCACCAACTACTTCTCAGATAGAGTTCAGTGTGTCAAATCGGAGGGCCTGTTGTCCGGACCTCTGGCAGTCTCTATGGGGTTGCCACAGGGTTCAATTCTCGGACGGTCTCTTTTCTCTGTATACATCAATGATATTGTTCTTGCTGCTGGTGATTCTCTGATCCACCTCTACGCAGACGACACCATTCTGTATACTTCTGGCCCTTCTTTGGACACTGTGCTAACAAACCTTCAGACGAGCTTCAATGCCATACAACACTGCTTCCGTGGCCTCCAACTGCTCTTAAATGCAAGTAAAACTAAATGCATGCTCTTCAACCAATCGCTGCCTGCACCCGCTCGCCCGTCTAGCARAACTTCTCTGGGCGTTTCTGACTTAGAATATGTGGACAACTACAAATACCTAGGTGTCTGGTTAGACTGTAAACTCTCCTTCCAGACTCCCATTAAGCATCTCCAATCCCAAATTAAATCTAGAATCGGCTTCCTATTTCGCAACAAAGCCTCCTTCACTCATGCTGCCAAACATACCCTCGTAAAACTGACTATCCTACCGATCCTTGACTTCGGCGATGTCAGTTACAAAATAGCCTCCAACACTCTACTCAGCAAATTGGATGTAGTCTATCACAGTGCCATCCGTTTTGTCACCAAAGCCCCATATACTACCCACCACTGTGACCTGTATGCTCTTCTTGGCTGGCCCTCGCTTCATATTTGTCGCCAAATCGACTGGCTCCTGTTCATCTATAACTCTTTGCTAGGTAAAGCCCCGCCTTATCTCAGCTCACTGGTCACCATAGCAACAACCACCCGTAGCACGCGCTCCAGCAGGTATATTTCACTGGTCATCCCCAAAGCCAACTCCTCTTTGGCTGCCTTTCCTTCCACTTCTCTGCTGCCAATGACTGGAACAAATTGCAAAAATCACTGAAGCTGGAGTCTTATATCTCCCTCACTAACTTTAAGCACCATCTGTCAGAGCACCTTACCGATCATTGCACCTGTACACAGCCAATCTGTAAATAGCCCACCCAACTACCTCATCCCATATTGTTCTTTTTTTGTTGTTGCTCCTTTGCACCCCAGGATCTCTACTTGCACATGTATCTTKTGCACATCTATCACTCCAGTGTTTAATTGCTAAATTGTAATTATTTTGCAACTATGGCCGATTTATTGCCTTACCTCCCTAATCTTACTACATTTGCACACACTGTACATACATTTTTCTATTGTGTTATTGACTGTATGTTTGTTTATCCCATGTGTAACTCTGAGTTGTTTGTGTCACACTGCTTTGCTTTTTCTTGGCCAGGTCGCAGTTGTAAATGAGAACTTGTTCTCAACTAGCCTACCTGGTTAAATAAAGGTGAAATCAAAAATAAAAAGAGTCCCGAGTGTGGGAACAAACGTAGTCTATCCCACGGTTGTGTAAAGAAAGTAGTCAACTAAGTATGCAGGAGTCATGAGGCAAATAGCAAAATAGAAAAATGCACAAGAAAAAATATATATACTGTATATAACGACTTGGGGCTAGCTATTGTAAGCTCAGAGTCACTCGCCCCAACAGTGAGTGAGTGCTGGAGGCGAGCGAAAGCTCTGGTGAGTGTGGTGGGGGCATCTGTACCAGACAGGAGGATACAGGCCAGGGCAGACGGTGAACAGATCGCCAGGTGGAATCCAAGCAGCAGTGCAGCAGGCAACAGGAGTAGGTGTCACACCCACTTGGGAGAAGATTTTATGTCTGGAGGCAGAGTTCTTGTAGAAAATGGTAGTGAATGGTCTTTGAACAGCGGGAGGGGGCTTCAGAGGATGCTTCAAAGACTCCTGCCACTTGTTGGGCCCAAAGGCCTCAACACCTTTTCCTTCACACCTTAGTGCTAATTTAATTTGTAGCTGGTCTTGTCCTTGCAAGCCTGGGAGCCTGAACTCATCATTCAGTCCCCATAAAGTAAAATATATCATTGTAATGTACTTTGTTTTCATTTTTTTATATTTTCTTTTTCTTTTTGGCTTTCAAAATAGCATCAGACTTTACACTACTCACTCAGTTCCAGGTTGGATAGTGTCCTCAGGTCTCTGCTGTTTGTTTGCTAGAGCACCCTCCATATAGATTGGAAAAAGAAAACCTTGGAAGCAGTAATCTTTCCAGTTAATTTTGGCCAAAATTAGATCTGGAGTTTTGATCTGGAGCGAAGGCCATGCTGTGAAGGGTAGCATCCTGCATATGTACCTGTCAAAAAATCCAAGTTTATCTAACTCCAAATTTATCCTTTGTAAAAAACATGTTGAAAAATGTGACAGCTAACATGCAGCTGTGTCTCTCTCTCTCTGAAGGGGGGGCGTGTTAATGTAGACATTTTTGCTCATCGGGAGATGCATAGAACCTCATCAGTGACATTGTTTTGAATAGTTCTCCAATCACTTCATCAGACTGTAGATCGATAAGCTCAAGTTGCAGGTCAGTGGGAGCGTTATCCACATTGAAGGTGAAGGGAGAGGAACCAACAGCATGTCATTTTCCAACACTTTGAAATCCTCAAAACTACGTGAAAACTCACCGTTCAAAGCACGCAGCAGCGACGTATACTTCTCCRGCTGGTCATCTGATAGGGAACAGACTAGTAGTGTCGGAAGGTGGGTGAGATTGTTGGCTTTTACTTGGTGGGTCAGGAGGAGTAATTTTCCCTTGAAGGCTTTGACAAGGCTGTACATCTGATGTGCAAAAAGACCCTTCCCTTATAGTTTGGAATTCAGTTTCTTCTTGATYTCCACGTTGAAGGCACAATCAGCCAACCATTCTTTATCTTGCAATTAAGGGAAATCCACATTTTCCTTTCATTTGCAAAAACTCAGCAATCTCTGACTTCAGGTCCCACACCCTTTTAAGCACCTTCCCCAAACTCAGCCATGTCACGTTTGTGTGGTAGGGGAGATCTGCATGGCCCGACTTTGTCTCTTCCAACAGTGAGGCAAACTGCCTGTGGTTTAAAGAGTTTGCTCTTAMGAAGTTTACCACTTTAGTGACTTTATCCACAACACGGCTCATTTTCAGAACACAATTACAGTGCACCTCCTGATGAATAATGCAATGCAAGAAAAACTGTTTAAGATCTGGGTTCAGCTCAGCTACTTGATCTTGTATCCTTTTCAAAAGGCCAACGTTTTCCCCTGTCAAGTTTGGCCACCCATCAGTGGTCACACTGGATAACCTTTCAAAACTCAGTCCCAGCTTCGCCAAACACTTTTTAATCTCCTCCAATAAATCTTTCCCTGTGGTTGTGCTCTTCATTGACAGCACTGAAGCCAGCTCCTCTGTAATTTCAAAGTCTGGGGTTATGCCTCGTAAGAATATCAACAACTGCGCTGTGTCACGTGCATCACTGCTCTCATCCAGGGCCAATGAGAAATAGGTGAAATCCTTTACCTTGTCTTTCAACTGTTGTTCCTTATTCTCTGCGATGTCCTCAATACGCCGTGCCACTGTTCGTCTTGACAGGGAAACATTTTCAAACAGTTCTTTCTTGTCGGGGCAAAGTATTGCTGCAGAGTCAATTAAACACTCTTTAATGAATTTTCCCCCAGAAAATGGCTTGCTATGTTTAACAATTTTGTGGGACAGTACATAGCGAGCTCTCGCAATTCCATCGTTTGCTGAATGCAGTTTTGTGAAAAGTCCTTGCTGCTTTGCAACTGAGAAAGCAACTCTTTGGATGCACTTGCCCTCTGCTCGGAAGACATTCCTATATTTCTCTGCATGCTTCGTCTGGAAGTGTCAGGACATGTTGTAGTCTTTCAAGACAGCGATGCTCTCTTTGCACACTAAGCACACAGCTTTCCCTGATTCCTCAATAAAGAAATATTTAGATGTCCACTCTTGCTGAAACACCCTACATTCATTGTCTACTTTCCTTTTCTTTGAAATCTTTGAAAAACTCATATTTTGCGCAATTTCTATCTAGCTACTATTTGTAACTGTGAAGTGTGTGTCAGACTGTCAGTCACTGTCTGTCCTCGTACATGTTGTTATTTATACGGGATTCAAAATAAATGTCCCACAAGCGGTGGGAGTTAAATCATTACACAAAGGAGAGTATTCATTGGCCTTTTAATTTGAATAACAAATACGTTTTGGGATGGCAGAGAAGCGTGTACAAGTGAGGGACTTAATATGGAGAAGAGGTACATGTTTGTCACTTAAAAGGAACAAAAGTGCTTTGTCACTGTGGTGGTACCGTAAAAAAGCAACTATGTAACTTTTCTAAAATTACTTTAACCTGTGGACTACATGGTACAATAATGGCTCTTTTAAGGTACGAACTGGAAGGGTACAACTATTTACCTACAACTAATGATACAATGGACGTATCTTACAGGGTACCACTACAGTGGCAAGCGTTTGTACCCCTTTAAAGCTAATATCCTTAATTGAAACAATAACAAAGTATTTTCACTCCCCATTTGACAAAAAAAACGAAGGGATGGGGCTGGAGAAATGTAACCTCTCTCAAATTCATGGACGGAGCTACGGATGGAAGGACTGACCGTCCACGATATCAAATGTGTTTGTTTACATTGACATTGTTWACAAACATTGGAGTAAACCAAGCTTATATTTCGGGGTAGGACAGTTGAACTAAMCTCGTGAGGCATTTATAAGTTACATTCTTTAAGAATCAATGAGTATATATACTCAGTTGAAAAGTAAAGAAATGGATGTAGCAACTAAGGATTCTTAAGTACAATTCGATACCTTTTTTTCTGAGAGTGTAGTAGCAAAGATGAATGGTGTATTTGTCAATTAATGTTTTAGCAAAACAATGGCATATCTGACTCTCCCAGCTGGTTTAGAAAGGTGCAGAGCTGAGTATCTCAAGTTTCAAGTTGTATTAGTCGTATGTACAGGATACACATAGTATACACCGTCCAACTCAATTCTGACTTGCAGGTTCCTTCCTGACAATGTAACAACAACAATAAATAATAAAATAAGAATAGGAACATAAAGTAAATGGCTCAGTAGAATAGAATAAACATTTCAACATAAGTATAATACAGGAAAGCACAATTTATTGTCCAATATTTACACACGTTTCTGGGAAGGGAGGATTGGGGAGCACGTGTTTAAATTGTGCAGTATTTAGGAATCATAATAAGAGTCTGGCAGCAGCAGTTGAGATGTGTGGGTAGCACTGAGTGCACAAAACATTAGGAACACCTGCTCTTTCCATAAAATAGACTGACCAGGGGAATCCGGGTGGAAGCTATGACCCCGTATTGATGTCACCTGTTAAAAAGGGGATGCAACTCATTATTAGGAAGATGATCCTAATGTTTTGTGCACTCAGTGTAGATGTGTGTGTGGATGTGTTTATGGTTGTGTGAGTGAGTGCATGTGTGCTAAGGTGTGGAGAGTCAGAGCAGGTGCTCAGTCCAGTGAAAGTGTTCAGCAGTCTGATTGCTTGTAGATAGTAACTGTCTCTGAGCCTGTTGGTATCAGACCTCATGCTCCGATTCCGTCTGCCTGATTGGCAGATCATTTTAGAAAGAGAGGGTCCAGATTGTCTAGCCCGGCTGATTTGTAGGGGTCKAGATTTTGACGCTCTTTCAGAACATCAGCTATCTGGATTTGGGTGAAGGAGAAATGGGGAGGCTTGGGCGAGTTGCTTTGGGGGYTGCAGGGCAGTTGACCGGGGTAGTGGTAGCCAGGTGGAAAGCATGGCCAGCAGTAGAAAAATGCTTATTGAAATTCTCAATTATCGTGGATTTATCGGTGGTGACAGTGTTTCCTAGCCTCAGAGCAGTGGGCAGCTGMGAGGAGGTGCTCTTATTCTCCATGGACTTTACAGTGTCCCGGAACTTTCTTGAGTTTGTGGATACAGGATGCTTTTTCTGTTTGAAAAAGCTAGCCTTAGTTTTCCTAACTGCTTGCGTATTTTGGTTCCTAACACCCCTGAAAAGTTGCATATCACGGGGGCTATTTGAGCAGTCTCGTTACAGGAGCTGTCCGGTGCTGAACATGATAACAGAGTACTCCATAGGCTTTAAAGAGTACACTGTAGCTCTTAAATGATTCATGACTTTTTAAACATATATTTGTTGTATCTTTTGTTTCTTCACAATACAGTTTTCCCATCAAAAGAAAGAAATGTATTATGTATTCTAAGTGATTGTATTAGCCTGTTTGACACGTGTTACGTATTCTAAGTGATTGTATTAGCCTGTTTGACACGTGTTACGTACTCTAAGTGATTGTATTAGCCTGTTTGACACGTGTTACGTATTCTAAGGATTGTATTAGCCTGTTTGACACGTGTTACGTACTCTAAGTGATTGTATTAGCCTGTTTGACACGTGTTACGTACTCTAAGTGTTTGTATTAGCATGTTTGACACGTGTTACGTATTCTAAGTGATTGTATTAGCCTGTTTGACACGTGTTACGTACTCTAAGTGTTTGTATTAGCCTGTTTGACACGTGTTACGTACTCTAAGTGATTGTATTAGCCTGTTTGACACGTGTTACGTACTCTAAGTGATTTATTAGCCTGTTTGACACGTTGTTACGTATTCTAAGTGATTGTATTAGCCTGTTTGACACGTGTTACGTACTCTAAGTGTTTGTATTAGCCTGTTTGACATGGGTTACGTACTCTAAGTGTTTTCTCTAAGCTATTCTGTACGTAATGTTAAGTAAGTTCACAATTTCTTCAGCTTGTGTGAGCAAGAATGTGGAAAGTCAAAGTGGCTCGTCCCTTCGCGCGCTATAGGAAAAATCTATGTGACCTAAAAATAGAATACGATGGTTTTCGTAATTGCTCAACAAATCATAGCCTAATGGTATGCAGGAACTGAGCTTCAAGTAGGCCTACAGATGTTCTACAGCTAAATAATTAAAATAACTAAACCTGAAGTAGCAAGTTAAGAGACGTTGCCATAGACTTTTAGGTTATTGGTTAGGCTACATTAAAATGCGTGAGCTTTTCGATAAGAGTAGCCTATAGGCCTAATAGATATGAATGAAGCGGCTCAGATGTAGCCTAATGMCTTAATCCTAGGTAGGTCTATCGATTGCACATTTATAAAAGGGATATCAATATTTAGCCTAATAATCTAGCTATTATATAATTCGGTTATCGCGGTGTTCATCATAACTTGTTTTAGGCTATCTTTGTTTTTCTTGTTTATAACATTTCATTTTAGGCTATTTATATTCAAATATGACGTTTTTCGGTGGTCACAGAGACATTTACATTTTACATTTTAGTCATTTAGCAGACGCTCTTATCCAGAGCGACTTACAGTAGAGTGCATACATTTTATAACATTTTTTTTTTTTACATACTGAGACAAGGATATCCCTACCGGCCAAACCCTCCCTAACCCGGACGACGCTATGCCAATTGTGCGTCGCCCCACGGACCTCCCGGTTGCGGCCGGCTGCGACAGAGCCTGGGTGTGAACCCAGAGACTCTGGTGGCGCAGCTAGCACTGCGATGCAGTGCCCTAGACCACTGCGCCACCCGGGAGACAGAGATACAGGTAAACGATTTCATTCTGTGTTTAGCTGAGKTATTCTGTGTGTAAAGTGACACGGGAGGGCAAACAGTGATCTAGAGATGCACTTACTGTAGCGATTTCAAGTGCAATGTAATAAAGACGGTGTTTGGAAACGGCTGGGAAATTTAGAGGCTCTTACGAAAGTTTGAACAATGAACTTAGCCTTAAGCAGAGTTCAGTAATCCAGAGGTGGAGCAAGGGTACCCGACGGCAGGCAGGGACAGGGACAGGCAGAGTTCAGTAATCCAGAGGTGGAGCAAGGGTACCCGACGGCAGGCAGGGACAGGGACAGGCAGAGTTCAGTAATCCAGAGGTGGAGCAAGGGTACCCGACGGCAGGCAGGGACAGGGACAGGCAGAGTTCAGTAATCCAGAGGTGGAGCAAGGGTACCCGACGGCAGGCAGGGACAGGGACAGGCAGAGTTCAGTAATCCAGAGGTGGAGCAAGGGTACCCGACGCAGGCAGGGCAGGGACAGGCAGAGTTCAGTAATCCAGAGGTGGAGCAAGGGTACCCGACGGCAGGAGGGA
>NW_019942679.1:248073-252737 GCF_002910315.2 Salvelinus sp. IW2-2015
GCTTAAACTTCTCCAGGCTGACTAAGCCCGAAGTTCGGAATACCTCTGACAACACTCAGCTCAAGGCGCAGGCGGAAAATTAAAATCTATCTTTTAATATATTAACTTTCAACAATTACAAGTCCAATACAGATTTGCAAGATAAACATCTTGTCAATAGCCAACATGTCCGATTTTTTACGCGGCCGTTTGAAATGGACTCTTTCTTTCTCACTGCTGATACTCGACTGCTGATATTTGAGCCATAAGAGGTTTTAAGATGCTTTGTGGAAAACCAGGCCAGATGTGTTATGGTCGTGTGAATAGCGAAGGAAATTATCAGGCAGAGTTCAGAAATCCAGAGATGGAGCAAGGGTACCCGACGGCAGGCAGGGACAGGGACAGGCAGAGTTCAGTAAATCCCGAGGTGGAGCAAGGGTACCCGACGGCAGGCAGGGACAGGACAGGCAGAGTTCAGTAATCCAGAGGTGGAGCAGGGTACCCGACGGCAGCAGGGCAGGGACAGCAGAGTTCATAATCCAGAGGTGGACAAGGAGACCCGACGGCAGGCAGGGCAGGGACAGGCAGAGTTCAGTAATCCAGAGGTGGAGCAAGGGTACCCGACGGCAGGCAGGGACAGGGACAGGCAGAGTTCAGTAATCCAGAGGTGGAGCAAGGGTACCCGACGGCGGAGGACAGGGCAGAGGGACAGGCAGAGTTAAGTATCCAGAGGTGGAGCAAGGGTACCCGACGGCAGGCAGGGACAGGGACAGGCAGAGTTCAGTAATCCAGAGGTGGAGCAAGGGTACCCGACGGCAGGCAGGGCAGGGACAGGCAGAGTTCAGTAATCCAGAGGTGGAGCAAGGTACCCGACGGCAGGCAGGGTCAGGGACAGGCAGAGTTCAGTAATCCAGAGGTGGAGCAAGGGTACCCGACGGCAGGCAGGGACAGGGACAGGCAGAGTTCAGTAATCCAGAGGTGGAGCAAGGGTACCGACGGCAGGCAGGGAGAAGGGAAGGAAGTAACGAGGGGAAGGGACCGACGAGGCAGGGACAGGGACAGGCAGAGTTCAGTAATCCAGAGGTGGAGCAAGGGTACCGCGGCAGGGACAGGGAGAGTTCAGTAATCCAGAGGTGGAGCAAGGGTACCCGACGGCAGGCAGGGACAGGGACAGGCAGAGTTCAGTAATCCAGAGGTAGAGCAAAGATACTGGACGGCAGGCAGGCTCAGGGTCAGGGTAGGCAGAGGTCAATAAGCCAGAGGTGGGCCAAAGGTACCGGACGGCAGGCAGGCTCAGGGTCCGGGACGGGCAGAGTGGTCAGGCGGGCGGGTACAAGGTCAGGACAGGCAAGGGTCAAAAACCAGGAGGACGAGAAAAAGAGAGGCAGGGAAAAAAGACAGGAGCTGACAGGACGAACGCTGGTATGCTTGACAAACAAGACGAACTGGCAAAAGACAAACAGAAAACACAGGTATAAATACACAGGGGATAATGGGGAAGATGGACAACACCTGGAAGGGGGTGGAGACAAGCACAAAGACATGTGAAACAGATCAGGGCGTGACAGAAATGGCATCTTCCGTGGATCTATWAAWTTTTTTATTGAAAACTAAAACATACAATCTACCTGCAGTGAAGCCGCTCAAAATGTACATTACATTCCGTCATCTAGCATCTAGACTCCCATCCAGAGCGACCCACAGGAGCAACCACGGTCAAGCGCCCCGCCCAATGGCACATCGACAGATCTCCCACTAAGTCAAATTGGGGACCCAAACCAGCGACCTATCCATGGATCTATTAAAGTGGTAGTCAACTTGGAGTGGGTACAGCGTGCCTAGCATGCTGGCCTTGATGTGGGCCATTACCAMKCTCTCCAAGCAAGTCATGATGACCGGGGTGAGTGCGACGGTCGAATAGTCATTTGGGCATGCCACCTTGTTTTTCTTGGGCACTAGGACGATGGGGGACTCCTTGAAGCAGATGGAGACTACAGCCTGGGAAAGGGACAGGTTGAAGATGTCCATGAAGACACCCGCCAGCTTCCTGGATGGCTCAGCATTGTCTGCCTCAAAGCACTGAATGTGTTAAGCTCGTTATGGATTCGCGGAGKTCATACTTGTTTGCCTTGTACGTGTCGCGCGCCACCGAGTCATCGGGATTAATTTTGCTGACATTGAATGCCGCAGTACAGATATCAGCATGGTACGGACACCTCCTTTCATCCAGGGTTTCTGGTTGGGTTATGACTGGATTGAAGTGGTACAATCTGTTATGAAAACAACACAGCAAGCTTCAATATGCCTTAACCAGAGAGAGGGAGAGAGAGGGAGGGGGGAGTAGAGAGGGGGAGAGTGTCCTCCCCCCATCCTGTCTTGTAGTGTTGTGATGGGTGTTGTTAAGTAGACATGTCTGCTGGGTAGTAAAGGTGTCAGGAGGCTGATATACCTTGGCATTCATACATATATTGATCTCATCATTAAATCTTCATCACACAGCAGAGATGCACTGCTTTGTGGGTTGTGTAAGACTGTTGGTGTGTGTGGGGGTGGGTGCCCCCTGTGTGTAGTGTGTGTGTGGTGTGCTGTCGGCTGCGAGTTGCGTCATTGCTGGCGACTCCAATAGCTGGTGTTATGAGGCTGGTGTGCCCGGGTGCTTGTGTGGTTGTTGTGTTGGTGTTCGTGGGTGCTGGTGGACTCTGGTGGGTGTGTGTTGTGTGTGTCGGTGTGTTGTGTGGGCACTGTGGGGTGTGTGTGGCTGTGATTGGGGTAAGACTGTGGCGTGTGTGTGTGTGTGTGGTGTGTTGGTGGTGTGTGTGGGTGTGGGTGGTTGGTGTGTGTGTGTGTGTGTGTGTGTGTGTGTGTGTGTGTGTAAGACTGTGTGTGTGTGGGTGGGGGGGGGGTGTCACCTCTCTCTCTCTCGCAGAGTGCCCATCCCGCCTGCTAAGTGCCGATACCGATGATGTCATACATACTTCGGAGAAGAACGCACACACACGCACCGGCCAGGTGTAGGTGTATGTGACCTCTGTCTCATCTCCCAGGGCTGCTGTGTAGTGGAGGGTGACGGGGGAGGTAGTACAACGATGACCAGTGCCACAGCATCATGGCACACAGAAACAGGCTCGGGAACGATCATTGTGGTAGATCAAACCAAGGAAACACTCACCATGGTTACGATAACCACTATTACTGTGGATGTGGGATGGAGATCCAGTAGCATGTGTGTGCGCTGGTGTGTGCTGTGTTGTGCGTTTGTGTGGTGAATTATGTGGTGGTGTGGTGTGGCGGCTGTGTGACATGTTGTGTGGTCTGCTGTGTGGCGATCGCTGTGTTGTTGTGAGTGTGTGTGTGTGTGCTGATTAACCCAGAGCATCTCCCTCTGGTTTTTCTATTGAGGATGCATCCAGGGTTAATTCTATCACCTTCGATGAATAGAATTTAAGCTACCTACTTCTTACATCTAGCTGTTTCTGCCTTCCCCCCTCCTCTATTCTCTTCCTCTCTCCTCCTTTCCTCTCCCCCTCCTCTCTCCTCTCTCCTTTCCTCTCTCCTCTCCACGTGTCTATCCTCTACTCGCCTCTTCTCTCCTCTTTCCTCCCCACTCCTGTCTCCTCTCTCCTTTCCTCTCTCCTCTCCACTTGTCTATCCTATACTCGCCTCTCCTCTCCTCTCTCCTCCCCTCTCTTCTCTCTCCTTTCCTCTCTCTTCTCCACTCAACCCACAGCAACCCAGTGAAACTGTGAGCTTCTCAATTGGTTGCCTCAACTCCTCCGTCCTCCGTCCTCCGTCCTCGGCTCCTTTTGAAAAACGTCAAAGGTAACCGAGTAGAGGAGAGGAGGAGAGGAAACTCTTTCATGAAATGAGACTCTCCTTCACTTGCATGTCATCATGCAAATTACATTTACAGGGGTGGAATGCAAAATGTAAAGTATTAAAAAGACATTGAGCTACTYCAGCTGTTTAGACATTTTACAGACAAAAGGATGAGTAGCATATTGTTTTTAAATATGTGCTTGCTTTCCTCCAAGTAAACAACAGCTGATTTAAAGGGAGTGTGGCGGATCTCAAAAGTGTTTTACAAAGGACTCAGGTAGGATTCTCTTTTGCTTCCTCGGTGGGAGGAGGCTATCAAGGAGGCAAGGACACTGTTCTGTCCGCCTACTTACTAATGTACACTCTCCTTGACCCCTTATCGGTTTCTGGGACAAGGAGGAGAGAGGACGGAGGAGTCGAGGAGAGGACGGTTGTTTGCCCAAGTGAAAATCTCCCGATGTGGAACTTCAGCCATTCCACCTTGTACGTACATAGAACATGGCTACATAGCGTCATGTTGTATTTCACCAGGTAATAGGTATTCAGTAACTGATATACCTCTATCCCTACCTCCACTCTCTCCTTCCTCCCTCTGTCCCTACCTCTACTCTCTCTCTCCTCTCTACTGTCTCCTCTCTCCCTCCTCTAGGTAATGCGTCAGCGTCCAGTGGCAGTACCATTACAGGGGAGAAAACAGGGGTGGTCATCCGGGGGCTGCCAGAGGACTTCACTCTATTCAGACAAGACTCAGGTAGGTAGACTCACAGTCACACCTAGCTGGTTTGTTCACTCTGGTGAAGTGTTGTACAAATAAAATGTTGTAGTAAACGGAGTAAAGTAAAAGTCTCTTTATTTTCTCACCCTCTCTC
>NW_019942679.1:253195-254750 GCF_002910315.2 Salvelinus sp. IW2-2015
CACACACACACACATCGCACGCACACACAGACACACACATCTCACACAAAAACGCACACAAATCTAACACAAGCACGCACACAACACACCACACATCTCACACAAAAACGCAATCACACACACACACATCATGCACACACACACACACACCTCTCACACAGCGTCTGTCCGCCGCTGCCCGGCCGCTCCGTTAGGGTCAATCTTGACGGCTGCCCGGCAACCAATAGTGTCTACTCTTGCCATGGCAACGGTCTGTACTGGTATACACGGGCCAGACACGGGCCAGAGACAGCCCTTTACAGCCCTTTACAGGTAACTGACACACACACACTGACACACACACACACAACACACACAACACACACACACACACACACACACACACACACACACACACACACACACACACACACACACACACACACAACACACAACACACACACACACACACTACATCCCACAACTCACACACACCCTAACCCAGACAGTCCAGTGACCCCATGGAGACAGACAGAGCAGAGGTCACAGTCATATCCATAGCATACAGTATGTTCTCACTATCAGCATTATTCTAGAAGTGGACAGAGACTCAGCAAGCAGCTTGTCTAATGTGCTTACTGGCTCTGTGTAAATATATAGTTGCGGTCAAATATATTGGCACCCTTCCACTTTGCAGTGGAGTGTTCTGTTTTCTCTTTTCAAAACTGTTTGAATGGTTATTTTTACCTGCAGGCAACTTGAAACTTAACACAGGTGAGATATATTACACAGTAAASGAGAATCACTTGTCTCCAACCAAATTAGCTTGAATTCTGAGTAATTTAGTCAAGGCAATTTTTGGGTGTGGAAAATGTCCATTCCAAAAACACACGTGAACACCAAATGTTTTTTTCAATTTCAACTTATTTTAGAAGAAATAGGGACTCGTGCAAGGGTGCCAATATATTTGACCGCAACTGTAGACAGATCATTTTCTATAGGCCTACCTATCCCTGTCTCTCTGTCTGTTTGCCTTTGTCCATCTCTGTCTGTCTGTCTGTCTGTCCGTGTGTCTGTCTGTGTTTCTGCTGTCCTGCCTTTGTCCGCTGGAACAGAATATAGCAGCACAGCGGAGATTCAGCTGTTCTCATACGCACACATTTACTGTGTTTCTGCCTGCTGTTGCATAGCCTCACTGTCTGTTCTTAGGTCACCTGTTTCTGTGTGTAACCTTGAAAATAGACATGCAAATATGTGCTGTGTGTTTGTGTGTGTGTGCGTGTGTGTGTGCGTGTGTGACCCCGTGTAGAGTACCTGTACAGGGTGGTGGCGTCTGGAGCGGGCGGATGGATAACAGGACCCTGGGAACGCGGGCTCAGCTGAGAAACGGGTAACAACACTCGTGGAGGATCTCTTTTTTTCATTTCTGTTAGGATGTGTGGAGCTAAGAAATCAGAGAGAGACAGAGAGAGAGATAGACAGAAAGATAGACAGAGAGAAAGATAGACAGAGAGAAAGAGAGAGAGACAAAGTTAAAGAGAGATAGAGGGAGACAGAGAGAGAAATAATACAATCA